>NW_027038706.1:0-36290 GCF_034236695.1 Oncorhynchus nerka
CGGTCACCATAGCAGTCAGACAGACAGGCGGTCACCATAGCAGACAGACAGACAGTCACCATAGCAGTCAGAGTCACCGATGATAGACAGATGGTCACCATAGCAGTCAGACAGACAGACAGACAGATGGTCACCATATAGCAGACAGACAGACAGATGGTCACCATAGCAGTCAACAGATAGTCACCATAGCAGTCAGACAGACAGACAGATGGTCACCATAGCAGACAGACAGAGACAGTCAGACAGACAGACCAGTCACCATAGCAGTCAGACAGACAGACAGATGGTCACCATAGCAGTCAGACAGACAGACAGATGGTCACCACCGCAGTCAGACAGACGGAGCAGATGGTCACCAGCAGACAGAGGCAGATGGAGTACCACCGCGGTCAGACAGAGACAGTGACAGACGAGGACGGTCTACCATAGCAGTCAGACAGACAGACAGATGGTCACCATACAGTTGGAACTGGAGCGGAGACAGATGGTCACCATAACAGTCAGACAGACAGACAGATGGTCACCATAGTAGTCAGATAGACAGACAGGCGGTCACTCATGTGATCAGAGAGAAAGTCACCATAGCGGTCAGACAGACAGACAGTCAGACAGGCAGTCAGGATGGGTAGCAACAATAAACAAACTAAACCATAGCAGTCTGACAGACGAACAGTCAGACGAACACCATAGCAGTCAGACAGACAGTCAGACAGGCGGTCACCATAGCAGTCAGACAGACAGACAGTCACCATAGCAGTCGAACCAGTGACCAGTCACCATAGCAGATCATGACAGACAGACAGATGGTCACCATAGCAGTCAGTCAGACAGACAGTCAGACGGACAGACAGACGGTCACCATAGCAGTCCGGCAGACGAGAGCGGTCACCATAGCAGTCAGACAGACAGACAGTCAGACAGACAGACAGCTCCACCATAGCAGGTCAGACAGACAGACAGTCACCATAGCAGTCAGATGACAGATCGGTCACCATACAGATCAGTCGACGGTGAACAGTGATAGAGCTTAGACAGACAGACGGTCACCATAGCAGTCAGACAGACAGACGGTCACCATAGCAGTCAGTCAGACAGTCAGACAGACAGACAGTCAGACAGACAGACAGTCACCATAGCAGTCAGTCAGACAGTCAGACAGACAGACAGACAGTCACCATAGCAGTCAGACAGACAGACGGTCACCATAGCAGTCAGTCAGACAGTCAGACAGACAGACAGTCAGTCAGACAGACAGTCAGATGGGTAAGCAATAACAATAAACAAACTAAAAGATAGAAAACACACCAACACGATAAATGGTGTTTCCATGAAAAAGGTGAACAGGTAACATTAGTTAACAGGTAACATTAGTTAACAGGTAACATTAGTTAACAGGTAACATTAGTTAACAGGTAACATTAGTTTACAAAGTGTAGACCTGGGAAGGCAGAACGTTAAGGCTTTCTTCTGGAAATGATGATGGATTCTTATCTGGAAGGCAGAACGTTAAGGTTTCTTCACCTCGGAAGGCAGAACGTTAAGGTTTCTTCACCTGGGAAGGCAGAACGTTAAGGTTTCTTCACCTGGGAAGGCAGAGCACGAAGGTTTCTTCACCTGGGAAGGCAGAGCGTTAAGGTTTCTTCATCTGGGAAGGCAGAACGTTAAGTTTTCTTCACCTGGGAAGGCAGAACGTTAAGGTTTCTTCACCTGGGAAGGCAGAACGTTAAGGTTTCTTCACCTGGGAAGGCAGAACGTTCAGAGTTCTTCACCTGGGAGGCAGAACGTTAAGGTTACTTCACCTGGGAAGGCAGAGCGCATGGGTTCCTTCACCTGGGAAGGCAGAGCGTTAAGGTTTCTTCACCTGGGAAGGCAGAACGTTAGGTTTCTTCACCTGGGAAGGCAGAAGCGTTAAGGTTTCTTCACCTGGGAAGGCAGAACGTTCAGGTTTCTTCACCTGGGAAGGCAGAGCGTTAAGGTTACTTCACCTGGAAGGCAGACGTTAAGGTTTCTTCACCTGGGAAGGCAGAACGTTAGGTTTCTTCACCTGGGAAGGCAGTAGAACGTTAAGGTTTTCTTCACTGGGAAGGCAGAACGTTAAGGTTTCTTCACCTGGGAAGGCAGAACGTTAAAGTTACTTACCTGGGGAAGGCAGAACGTTAAGGTTTCTTCACCTGGGAAGGCAGAACGTTAAGGTTTCTTCACCTGGGAAGGCAGGTTAAGGTTACTTCAGAAGCAGATTAAGGTTACTTCACCTGGGGAAGGCAGAGCGTTAAGGTTACTTCACCTGGGAAGGCAGAGCGTTAAGGTTTCTTCACCTGGGAAGGCAGAACGTTGTTTCTTCACCTGGGAAGGCAGAACGTTAAGGTTACACCTCTTCTTCACCTGGGAAGGCAGACGTTAAGGTTTCTTCACCTGGGAAGGCAGAACGTTAAGGTTACTTCACCTGGAAGGCAGAGCCGTTAAGGTTACATTTCACCTGGGAAGGCAGAACGTTCAGGTTACTTCCTTCCTGTACAAATCACCTGGGAAGGCAGAACGTTAAGGTTACTTCCTTCCTGTACTTATCACCTGGGAAGGCAGAACGTTAGGTTTCTTCACCTGGGAAGGCAGAACGTTAAGGTTTCTTCCTTCCTGTACAAATCACCTGGGAAGGCAGACGCGTTAAGGTTTCTTGCTTCCTGTACAAAATCACCTGGGATTCTTCATTCAGAGAAAGACGCTTCAACAGGAAGAAATAACAACAAGTAGAATCATACTAAAAGCTCGTGTTTTATGATAAAGGATATTAACCTGAAGGCGTGAACACAGGTAACATTTAGTGTTGTGGGGATTTTAATCATAGGGACGCATTACAAATGGAACCCTGAGCTAAGGGCTCTGGTCTAAAGTAGTGCACTATAGGGACAGGGTGCTTGGGTCCTGGTATAAAGTAGTGCACTATATAGAGAAACAGGGTGCCATTGGGTCCTGGTCTTAAGTAGTGCACTATATAGGAACAGGGTGCTTGGGTCCTGGTAAAAGTAGCACTATATAGGAACAGGGTGCCATTAAACTGGTCCAAAGTTAGTGCACTATATAGGGAACAGGGTGCCATTGGGCCCTGGTCAAAGTAGTGTACTATATAGGGAACAGGTGCCATTGGGTCCTGGTCTAAAGTAGCACTATAGGGGAACAGGGTGCCATTGGGTCCTGGTCTAAAGTAAGTGCACTATATAGGGAACAAGGGGTGCCATTGGGGATGTAATCATAGTGGAGACTGTGGTATCAAGGCTCTTCCAGGCAGAACAGACAGTCAGTCAGACAGACAGACAGTCAGTCAGAGAGTAATCCAGTCAGACAGTCAGACAGACAGACAGTCCATTCTGTTCTGCTGAGTTATTTAGTTTCATAGGTTACCATCGACACAACGCTACATCAGGGATTGTTTTCTCTATCAAAAGCAGTGTATCCTAGTCATCAAGGTAACAACGTGACAGTCAGACAGACAGCCAGCTACATAACCAGCTGATCAGTCAGCCAGCCAGCCAGCTAGTCAATCAGCCAACCAGCCAGTCAGGCAGCCAACCAGTCAGACAGCCAGCCAGCCCTCCAGCCCAGGATGCAGTGGTCCATCCTGGGGCCCAGGATGCATGGTCCATCCTGGGCCCAGGGTGCAGTGGTCCATCCTGGGGCCCAGGGTGCAGTAATCCATCCTGGGAGCTAATCTCGCCGATGGGGTGCCTGCCCTGGAGCTGTTGGAGCTGGACCCAGGACCAGGCTGCTCCCAGGCCTCTCCTACTGGCCTGTCTGCTCCTGTGTTTGTTGTCCGGTGTTGGAAACCTCCCCGGCTGTCCACTACTCCTACTAGCGTGAACCGTAGGAGGCTGGGCGGAGCCATCTCAAACTCTGCTCCCCCTCCCCCTGTCCTGCTGCTGTGTGCGGAGGACTTCCTCTTAGTCCGGGGCTGGGGCGAGGGGGATGGGGTCGGGCTGCAGGCAGCAGTGAGAGCGTTGAGAAGGCGACCCAGGCCGCTGCAGTCCCTACCCGTGAAGCGGTCCTGCACGGCGGAGGGTGCCCAGTCGATGCACGCCGCGCCGAGATCTCCTCCAGGGACTCTGCAAGTCAGTGATACTCAGCAGGGGGCCCGGCGGGCGGCACGAGTCAGGTTGGAGACAGGATGTAAGGGAGATAGTGGGGGGCTGGGAGGCCCGCAGGGAAGGAGGTGCTGGCTCAGGGAGCTGGACAGGTGGGACAGGACGTGGGGACTGGAGTTACACTGCAGGAGTCTACTGGAGAACAGGACAGGAGGAGGACAGAGAGGCGAGGAGGAGGACAGCAGGAGAAGAGGAAGACAGAGGAGAGAGGAGAGGAGGTGGACAGAGGAGAGGAGGAGGACAGCAGAGAGGAGGGGGAGAGAGGAGGACAGCAGAGGAGAAGAGAGGAGGACAGAGAGGAGAAGAGAGGAGAAAGGAGGAGGAGGAGGACAGAGGGGAGGACAGAGAGAGAGAGAGGAGGACAGAGGAGAAGAGAAGAGGACAGAGGAGAAGAGGAGGGAGGACAGAGGTAGGAGGACAGAGAGAGGAGGAGGAGGACAGCAGAGGGAAGAGAGAATAGGACAGAGAGAGGAGAAGAGAAGGGACAACAGAGGAGGCCAGGAAGGACAGACATTCACATCACAGAGCTGCTACTCAATATACATGAGAGCATAGAAATAGAATCAATAGAACAGGTCTCAACCTCTCACCATGGCGATTTGTGGGTACACTAAAAATGGCATCCCATTATGACATCATTGACTTGAAAGGAAGCCCATTTATTCCTTCTAGTTCTAATGGCTAGACGTTATAATGTCTTAGAATGCTAAATAACAGACCACATAGACTGTTGACAATTCTATACATTGAGAGAGAGAGACGACATATTAAGCCAGTGTTATAAGACATTATAAAGGCTCATACATGCTTATAACACGTTCTAAAGCTTTTTAACACAGGCGTTGTGTTTACCAACAGATACACTCATGTCACTTCAAGTAGCAGCGGACTAATGTTGTATCAGCATGTCAAGTAGCAGAGGACTGACTAATACTATATCAACATGTCAAGTAGCAGAGGACTAATGCTAAATCAGCATGTCAAGTAGCAGAGGACTAATGGTGTATCAGCATGTCAAGTAGCAGAGGACTAATGCTATATCAGCATGTCAAGTAGCAGAGGACTGACTAATGTTATATCAGCATGTCAAGTAGCAGATGACTAATGGTGTATCAGCATGTCAAGTAGCAGAGGACTAATGCTATATCAACATGTCAAGTAGCACAGGACTGACTAATGTTATATCAGCATGTCAAGTAGCAGACGACTAATGCTATATCAGCATGTCAAGTAGCAGAGGACTGAATAATGCTATATCAGCATGTCAAGTAGCAGAGGACTGACTAATGTTATATCAGCATGTCAAGTAGCAGAGGACTAATGCTATATCAACATGTCAAGTAGCACAGGACTGACTAATGTTATATCAGCATGTCAAGTAGCAGACGACTAATGCTATATCAGCATGTCAAGTAGCAGAGGACTGAATAATGCTATATCAGCATGTCAAGTAGCAGAGGACTGACTAATGTTATATCAGCATGTCAAGTAGCAGAGGACTAATGCTGTATCAGCATGTCAAGTAGCAGAGGACTGACTAATGTTATATCAGCATGTCAAGTAGCAGAGGACTAATGCTATATAAGCATGTCAAGTAGCAGAGGACTGACTAATGTTATATCAGCATGTCAAGTAGCAGAGGACTGACTAATGTTATATCAGCAAGTATATCAGCATATCAGCATGTCAAGTAGCAGAGGACTGACTAATGTTATATCAGCATGTCAAGTAGAGGAGGACTGACTAATGTTATATCAGCATGTCAAGTAGCAGAGGACTAACTAATGCTGTATCAGCATGTCAAGTAGCAGAGGACTGACTAATGCTATATCAGCATGTGAAGTAGCAGAGGACTGACTAATGCTGTATCAGCATGTCAAGTAGCAGAGGACTGACTAATGTTATATCAGCATGTCAAGTAGCAGAGGACTAATGCTATATTAGCATGTCAAGTAGCAGAGGACTGACTAATGTTATATCAGCATGTCAAGTAGCAGAGGACTGACTAATGCTATATCAGCATGTCAAGTAGCAGAGGACTAATGCTATATCAGCATGTCAAGTAGAAGAGGACTGAATAATGCTATATCAGCATGTCAAGTAGCAGGGACTAATGCTATATCAGCATGTCAAGTAGCAGAGGACTAATGTTATATCAGCATGTCAAGTAGCAGAGGACTGAATAATGCTATATCAACATGTCAAGTAGCTGAGGAGTGACTAATGCTATATCAGCATGTCAAGTAGAGGTGGACTAATGTTATATCAGCATGTCAAGTAGCAGAGGACTAATGTTATATCAGCATGTCAAGTAGCAGAGGACTGACTAATGTTATATCAGCATGTCAAGTAGAAGAGGACTGACTAATGTTATATCAGCATGTCAAGTAGCAGAGGACTGAATAATGCTATATCAGCATGTCAAGTAGCAGGGACTAATGCTATATCAGCATGTCAAGTAGCAGAGGACTAATGTTATATCAGCATGTCAAGTAGAAGAGGACTGACTAATGCTATATCAGCATGTCAAGTAGCAGAGGACTGAATAATGCTATATCAGCATGTCAAGTAGCAGGGACTAATGCTATATCAGCATGTCAAGTAGCAGAGGACTAATGTTATATCAGCATGTCAAGTAGCAGAGGTCTAATGTTATATCAGCATGTCAAGTAGCAGAGGACTAATGTTATATCAGCATGTCAAGTAGCAGAGGACTGACTAATGTTATATCAGCATGTCAAGTAGCAGAGGACTGACTAATGTTATATCAGCATGTCAAGTAGCAGAGGACTGACTAATGCTATATCAGCATGTCAAGTAGCAGAGGACTAATGTTATATCAGCATGTCAAGTAGCAGAGGACTGACTAATGTTATATCAGCATGTCAAGTAGCAGAGGTCTAATGTTGTATCAGCATGTCAAGTAGCAGAGGACTGACTAATGTTATATCAGCATGTCAAGTAGAAGAGGACTGACTAATGCTATATCAGCATGTCAAGTAGCAGAGGTCTAATGTTATATCAGCATGTCAAGTAGCAGAGGACTAATGTTATATCAGCATGTCAAGTAGCAGAGGTCTAATGTTATATCAGCATGTCAAGTAGCAGAGGACTAATGTTATATCAGCATGTCAAGTAGCAGAGGTCTAATGTTATCAGCATGTCAAGTAGCAGAGGTCTAATGTTATATCAGCATGTCAAGTAGCAGAGGTCTAATGTTATATCAGCATGTCAAGTAGCAGAGGTCTAATGTTATATCAGCATGTCAAGTAGCAGAGGTCTAATGTTATATCAGCATGTCAAGTAGCAGAGGACTGACTAATGTTATATTATTTTTTATTATGCTAACTAGATTTCTGCGGGGGCACGGACATCGACCTTAGGGGGTTAAGGTTAGGGGGGTAAGGTTAGGGGGGGTAAGGTTAGAGTTAGGGTTAGGGTTATGGTTAGGTTTAGGTTTACGGTTAGAGGTTGGGCTTATGGTTTACGGTTAGAGGTTATGTTTAGGTTTACGGTTAGAGGTTAGGCTTATGGGTTATGGTTAGGTTTACTGTTAGGGTTAGGTTTACGGTTAGGTTTATGGGTTATGGTTAGGTTTACGATTAGGGTTATGGGTTATGGTTAGGTTTACGGTTAGAGGTTATGGGTTAGGTTTACGGTTAGAGGTTATGGGTTAGGGTTAGGTTTACGGTTAGAGGTTAGGCTTATGGTTAGGTTTAGGTTTACGGGTTATGGTTAGGTTTACGGTTAGAGGTTAGGCTTATGGTTAGGTTTAGGTTTACGGGTTATGGTTAGGTTTACGGTTAGAGGTTAGGCTTATGGTTAGGTTTAGGTTTACGGGTTATGGTTAGGTTTACGGTTAGAGGTTAGGCTTATGGTTAGGTTTAGGTTTACGGGTTAGGGAAAATAGGATTTTGAATGGAAATCTATTTTAGGTCCCCACAAGGATAGTAAAACCGAAAGAGTGTGTGGTTCTGTGGTGTTGAAGGCCAGGGCTTTGTGTGTGTGTGGTTCTGTAGTGTTGAAGGCCAGGGCTTTGTGTGTGTGTGGTTCTGTAGTGTTGAAGGCCAGGGCTTTGTGTGTGTGTGGTTCTGTAGTGTTGAAGGCCAGGGCTTTGTGTGTGTGTGGTTCTGTAGTGTTGAAGGCCAGGGCTTTGTGTGTGTGTGGTTCTGTAGTGTTGAAGGCCAGGGCTTTGTGTGTGTGTGGTTCTGTAGTGTTGAAGGCCAGGGCTTTGTGTGTGTGTGGTTCTGTAGTGTTGAAGGCCAGGGCTTTGTGTGTGTGGTCTCACCAGGTTCTGTAGTGTTGAAGGCCGGGGCTTTGTGTGTGTGGTCTCACCAGGTTCTGTAGTGTTGAAGGCCGGGGCTTTGTGTGTGTGGTCTCACCAGGTTCTGTAGTGTTGAAGGCCGGGGCTTTGTGTGTGTGGTCTCACCAGGTTCTGTAGTGTTGAAGGCCGGGGCTTTGTGTGTGTGGTTCTGTAGTGTTGAAGGCTGGGGCTTTGTGTGTATGGTCTGACCAGGTTCTGTAGTGTTGGTGGCCGGGGCTTTGTGTGTGTGTGGTTCTGTAGTGTTGAAGGCCAGGGCTTTGTGTGTGTGTGGTTCTGTAGTGTTGAAGGCCGGGGCTTTGTGTGTGTGTGGTCTCACCAGGTTCTGTAGTGTTGAAGGCCGGGGCTTTGTGTGTGTGGTCTCACCAGGTTCTGTAGTGTTGAAGGCCAGGGCTTTGTGTGTGTGGTCTCACCAGGTTCTGTAGTGTTGAAGGCTGGGGCTTTGTGTGTGTGGTCTCACCAGGTTCTGTAGTGTTGAAGGCCAGGGCTGTGTGTGTGTGGTCTCACCAGGTTCTGTAGTGTTGAAGGCCGGGGCTTTGTGTGTGTGGTCTCACCAGGTTCTGTAGTGTTGAAGGTGGGGCTGTGTGTGTGTGGTCTCACCAGGTTCTGTAGTGTTGAAGGTGGGGCTGTGTGTGTGTGGTCTCACCAGGTTCTGTAGTGTTGAAGGCTGGGGCTTTGTGTGTGTGGTCTCACCAGGTTCTGTAGTGTTGAAGGCCGGGCTTTGTGTGTGTGGTCTCACCAGGTTCTGTAGTGTTGAAGGCCAGGGCTTTGTGTGTGTGGTCTCACCAGGTTCTGTAGTGTTGAAGGCCGGGGCTTTGTGTGTGTGGTCTCACCAGGTTCTGTAGTGTTGAAGGCTGGGTCTCTGTTTTGCTGGTCTCAGTGGAGGCAGTCGTTGATCACCTCCGCTGGCACTTTGTGGACTTTCCTCTTTTTCTTCTGCAAAGGAGACCAGGAAGCATCATTCAACACACACATGGTTCACATGAAGGTCAGAGACCAGGAAGCATCTTTCAACACACATGAAGGTCAGAGACCAGGAAGCATCATTCACACACACATGGTTCACATGAAGGTCAGAGACCAGGAAGCATCATTCAACACACACATGGTTCACATGAAGGTCAGAGACCAGGAAGCATCTTTCAACACACACATGAAGGTCAGAGACCAGGAAGCATCATTCAACACACACATGGTTCACATGAAGGTCAGAGACCAGGAAGCATCATTCAACACACACATGGTTCACATGAAGGTCAGAGACCAGGAAGCATCTTTCAACACACACATGAAGGTCAGAGACCAGGAAGCATCTTTCAACACACACATGAAGGTCAGAGACCAGGAAGCATCATTCAACACACACATGGTTCACATGAAGGTCAGAGACCAGGAAGCATCATTCAACACACACATGGTTCACATGAAGGTCAGAATGAAGGATGTTGGTTATAGCTTTGTTTCCATGATTGCCTTCATTTCTTACCCTTGTTTATGTGTTCTCTCACACAGTGTGTGTGTGTGTGTGTGTGTGTGTGTGTGTGTGTGTGTACCTGGATGTGTTGTCGTGGTGCAGCTCTATGCTCAGTAGAGACGGTGTGTGTGTGTGTGTGTGTGTGTGTGTGTACCTGGATGTGTTTTCGTGGTGCAGCTCTGTGCTCAGTAGAGACGGTGGGTGTGTGTGTGTGTGTGTGTGTGTGTGTGTGTACCTGGATGTGTTTCCGTGGTGCAGCTCTGTGCTCAGTAGAGACGGTGTGTGTGTGTGTGTGTACCTGGATGCGTTTCCGTGGTGCAGCTCTGTGCTCAGTAGAGACGGTGTGTGTGTGTGTGTGCGTGTGTGTGTGTGTGTGTGTGTGTGTGTGTACCTGGATGTGTTGTCGTGGTGCAGCTCTGTGCTCAGTAGAGACGGTGTGTGTGTGTGTGTACCTGGATGCGTTTCCGTGGTGCAGCTCTGTGCTCAGTAGAGACGGTGTGTGTGTGTGTGTGTGTGTGTGTGTGTGTGTACCTGGATGTGTTGTCGTGGTGCAGCTCTGTGCTCAGTAGAGACGGTGTGTGTGTGTGTGTGTGTGTGTACCTGGATGCGTTTCCGTGGTGCAGCTCTGTGCTCAGTACAGACGGTGTGTGTGTGTGTGTGTGTGTGTGTGTACCTGGATGTGTTTCCGTGGTGCAGCTCTGTGCTCAGTAGAGACGGTGGGTAACTGCTCCTCTTCGACCATCCTGCTGGATGAACTATGAACTCTGCCGTTGCCATAGTACCTGACCCGCAACACAGACAGGAAGTTACAACATCCACTACAACAGTCACCTCACCTTAGTTACAACACCCACTACAACAGTCACCTCACCTTAGTTACAACACCCACTACAACAGTCATCTCTCACTGTGCCTTAGTTACAACACCCACTACAACAGTCACCTCTCACTGTGCCTTAGTTTACAACACCCACTACAACAGTCACCTCTCACTGTGCCTTAGTTACAACACCCACTACAACAGTCACCTCTCACTGTGCCTTAGTTACAACACCCACTACAACAGTCACCTCTCACTGTGCCTTAGTTACAACACCCACTACAACAGTCACCTCTCACTGTGCCTTAGTTACAACACCCACTACAACAGTCACCTCACCTTAGTTACAACACCCACTACAGCAGTCACCTCTCACTGTGCCTTAGTTACAACACCCACTACAACAGTCACCTCACCTTAGTTACAACACCCACTACAGCAGTCACCTCTCACTGTGCCTTAGTTACAACACCTTACAACAGTCACCTCTCACTGTGCCTTAGTTACAACACCCACTACAACAGTCACCTCTCACTGTGCCTTAGTTACAACACCCACTACAACAGTCACCTCTCACTGTGCCTTAGTTACAACACCCACTACAACAGTCACCTCTCACTGTGCCTTAGTTACAACACCCACTACAACAGTCACCTCTCACTGTGCCTTAGTTACAACACCCACTACAACAGTCACCTCTCACTGTGCCTTAGTTACAACACCCACTACAACAGTCACCTCTCACTGTGCCTTAGTTACAACACCCACTACAACAGTCACCTCTCACTGTGCCTTAGTTACAACACCACTACTACAGTCACCTCTCACTGTGCCTTAGTTACAACACCCACTACAACAGTCACCTCTCACTGTGCTTTAGTTACAACACCCACTACAACAGTCACCTCTCACTGTGCCTTAGTTACAACAGTCACCTCTCACTGTGCCTTAGTTGCAACACCCACTACAACAGTCACCTCTCACTGTGCCTTAGTTATAACACCCACTACAAGTCACCTCTCACTGTGCCTTAGTTACAACACCCACTATAACAGTCACCTCTCACTGTGCCTTAGTTACAACACCCACTACAACAGTCACCTCTCACTGTGCCTTAGTTACAACACCCACTACAACAGTCACCTCTCACTGTGCATTAGTTACAACACCCACTACAACAGTCACCTCTCACTGTGCCTTAGTTACAACACCCACTACAACAGTCACCTCTCACTGTGCCTTAGTTACAACACCCACTACAACAGTCACCTCTCACTGTGCCTTAGTTACAACACCCACTACAACAGTCACCTCTCACTGTGCCTTAGTTACAACACCCACTACAACAGTCACCTCTCACTGTGCATTAGTTAACAGTCAACACTCACTGTGCCTTAGTTACAACACCCACTACAACAGTCACCTCTCACTGTGCCTTACAACAGACCTCGCCTTTTACAACACCCACTACAACAGTCACCTCTCACTGTGCCTTAGTTACAACACCCACTACAACAGTCACCTCTCACTACTTTAGTTACAACACCCACTACAACAGTCACCTGACACTGTGCCTTAGTTAAACACACACTACAACAGTCACCTCTCACTGTGCCTTACCCACTACAACAGTCACCTCTCACTGTGCCTTAGTTAAAACACCCACTACAACAGTCACCTCTCACTGTGCCTTAGTTACAACAACTAGTCACCTCTCACTGTGCCTTAGTTACAACACCCACTACAACAGTCACCTCTCACTGTACTTTAGTTACAACACCCACTACAACAGTCACCTCTCAACAGTTACAACACCCCTACAACAGTCACTGTGCCTTGTTACAACACCCACTACAACAGTCACCTCACCTCGCCTTATAGTTCACTACAACAGTCCTCTCACTGTGCCTTAGTTACAACACCCACTACAACAGTCACCTCTCACTGTGCCTTAGTTACAACACCCACTACAACAGTCACCTCTCACTGTGCCTTAGTTACAACACCCACTACAACAGTCACCTCTCACCTGCCCCTTAGTTACAACACCCACTACAACAGTCACCTGACACTGTGCCTTAGTTACAACACCCACTACAACAGTCACCTCTCACTGTTTACAACACCCACTACAGCAGTCACCTCACTGTGCCTTAATTAAAACACCCACACAACAGTCACCTCTCACTGTGCCTTAGTTACAACAGTCACCTCTCACTGTGCCTTAGTTACAACAGTCACCTCTCACTGTGCCTTAGTTACAACACCCACTACAACAGTCACCTCTCACTGTGCCTTAGTTAAAACACCACTACAACAGTCACCTCTCACTGTGCCTTAGTTACAACACCCACTACAACAGTGCCCTCACTGTGCCTTAGTTGCAACACCCACTACAACAGTCACCTCTCACTGTGCCTTAGTTACAACACCCACTACAACAGTCACCTCCTGTGCCTTAGTTACAACACCCACTACAACCACCTCTCACTGTGCCTTAGTTACAACAGTCACCTCTCACTGTGCCTTAGTTACAACACCACTACAACAGTCACCTCTCACTGTGCCTTAGTTACAACACCCACTACAACAGTCACCTCTCACTATTGCCTTAGTTACAACACCCACTACAACAGTAGTCTACTACTGCACCAAACACACTAAAGGCTGTCAAGGCACCGGAGGGACTGAAGGCGTGTGGATGAAAACCCCCAGCCAGTTAAGGAGGACATTACCATTCAACACACATCCCGCGAGGGGTTGCCACATTCTGGTAACTTTCCCCAAATTCTCAGTTTTTCTAAGAAAATCTCTGTCAGGAGGGCTTAGGAAATTCAGGAGTCCTCCTGGAAAACCAGCAGGGAATTATGGGAAGAAATTAGTGGAATTTCTGCAACTTGAACTACAAAGAGAACAGAATAACAACTCACTCTAGCCCCCCGGCTGCAGCCAGCGGGTGGTAGGATCCTCCACCTCCATCTCCAGGGTTGGTATAGCCCAGAGTCCCAGTAGCTTACATCCTGAGATGGAGGGAGAGGGGAGGTTAAAGAGGAAGTGGGGGAGTTAAAGAGAAGAGGAGTAGGGAGAAGGAGGGGGAGAGAGAGAGAGAAAGAGAGAGAGGGGTAGGGAGAAGGAGAGAAAGAAAGAGGTAGAGAGGTAGGAGAAGAAGGAGGGGAGAGAGAGAGGGAGAGGTAGGGAGGTTAAAGAAGAGAGAGGGAGAGAGAGAGGAGAGGTAGGGAGGATTAAAGAGAGAGAATGGAGTGCAATGGCTAAATGAGGGCATCACTGACTGGACAAGAGTCAGGAGGAACTGAAGAGACCAGAGGCCAGTCCAGATGGAACAGACAGACAGACAGCACCCTGTAGTGATGGAACAGACAGACAGCACCCTGTAGTGATGGATCAGACAGACAGCACCCTGTAGTGATGGAACAGATAGACAGCACCCTTAGTGTGATCCAGACAGACAGACAGCACCCTGGTGATGGGAGACAAACAGACAGACAGCACCTCTGTAGTGATGGAACAGACAGACAGACAGCACCCTGTAGTGATGGAACAAACAGACAGCACCCTGTAGTGATGGAACAGACAATTAGACAGCACCCTGTAGTGATGGAACAGACAGACAGCACCCTGTAGTGATGGAGCAAAGATGACAGACACCCTGTAGTGATGGAACAGATAGACAGCACCCTGTAGTGATGGAACAGACAGACAGCACCCTGTAGTGATGGAACAGACATACAGACAGACAGACAGCACCCTGTAGTGATGGAACAGACAGACAGACAGCACCCTGTAGTGATGGAACAGACAGACAGACAGACAGACAGACAGACAGACAGCACCCTGTAGTGATGGAACAAACAGACAGACAGACAGACAGCACCCTGTAGTGATGGAACAGACAGACAGCACCCTGTAGTGATGGAACAGACAGACAGACAGACAGACAGCACCCTGTAGTGATGGATCAGACAGACAGACAGCACCCTGTAGTGATGGAACAGACAGACAGACAGCACCTGTAGTGATGGAACAGACTTGAACAGACAGCACCCTGTAGTGATGGAACAGACAGACAGACAGCACCCTGTAGTGATGAACAGACAGAGGCCGCACCCTGTAGAGACTGGAAAAGACAGACAGCACCCTGTAGTGATGGAACAGACAGACAGCACCCTGGTGATAGAACAGACAGACAGACAGATAGCACCCTGCAGCATGGAACAGACAGACAGACAGACAGACAGACAGACAGACATACAGCACCCTGTAGTGATGGAACAAACAGAGAGACAGACAGACAGACAGACGGAGCAGACAGACAGACAGACAGCACCCTGTAGTGATGGAACAAACAGACAGACAGACAGACAGACAGACAGACAGCACCCTGTAGTAGGAGGAACAGACAGACAGACAGACAGACAGCACCCTGTAGTGATGGAACAGACAGACAGACAGCACCCTGTAGTGATGGAACAGACAGACAGACAGACAGACAGCACCCTGTAGTGATGGAACAGACAGACAGCACCCACATAGTGATGGAACAGACAACAGACAGACAGACAGACTTGTTCTGGTAACTACCCGTGTAGAACCAGTGAAGGTACTAACTTGTTCTGGTAACTACTAGTGTAGAACCAGAGTCTGGTCAGGGTACTAACTTGTTCTGGTAACTACTTTAGAATCCAGAGTCTATTTAGACTAGTATGCAGGTGCACAGAAGGATGGCACTAGCCAGGTCTGGCTTAAGGTCAGGAACAGGCCCGTCTGGCAGGAGGTTTCAGTGGAGATATTAGAGTCTGGGTGATGAGGCTCAGTGGAGGCTTCAGCAGAGTCCAGCAGAGGCTCAGCAGAGATGGTTGAGTCTGGGGTGGGAGGCGAGGTTTCAGTGAGATGGAGCAGAGTTCAGTGAGGTCATGAGATATAGAGTCAGAGGCTTCAGTGAGATGGTTAGAGTTCCAGTGGAGGTTTCAGTGAGGTGGTTAGAGTCTGGGTGAGGTTTCAATGAGGTGGTTAGAGTCTGGGTGAGGTGAGGTTTCAGTGAGATGGTTAGAGTCTGGGTGAGGTTTCAGTGAGATGGTTAGAGTCTGGGTGAGGTTTCAGTGAGATAGTTGGAAGTCTGGGTGAGTTTTCAGTGAGGTGGTTAAGTCTGGTGAGGTTTCAGTGAGATGGTTAGAGTCTGGGTGAGGTGGGGAGAGGTTTCAGTGAGTGATGGTTAGAGTCTGGGTGAGGTTTCAGTGAGGTGGTTAGAGTCTGGGTGAGGTTTCAGTGAGGTGGTTAGAGTCTGGGTGAGGTTTCAGTGAGGTGCTAAGGGTCTGGGTGAGGTTTCAGTGAGGTGGTTAGGAGTCTGGGTGAGGTTTCAGTGAGGTGGTTAGAGTCTGGGTGAGGTTTTAGTGAGATGGAGAGTCTGGGTGAGGTTTCAGTGAGATGGTTAGAGTCTGGGTGAGGTTTCAGTGAGGTGGTTAGAGTCTGGGTGAGGAGGAGGTTTCAGTGAGATGGTTAGAGTCTGGGTGAGGTGAGGTTTCAGTGAAGTGGTTAGGTCTGGGTGAGGTTTCAGTGAGGTGGTTAGAGTCTGGGTGAGGTGAGGTTTCACTGAGCCTCAGGGCTCAGCTTAGTATTGGTTATGAGGAATCCGTGTGGTTTTGTCAGCCTGCTGTGAGTTATAGGAGAGCACTGTGTTTTATAAGGTGGGTTATAGTTCGGTTAGACAGAGAGCCTTTGTCCCAAATGGCACCCTATCCCCTATATAGTGGCACTACTTTCAACCAGAGCCCTATTCCCCCTATAGTGGTACTACTATAGACCAGAGCCCTATTCCTATATAGTGGTACTACTATAGACCAGAGCCCTATTCCCTATATAGTGGTACTACTATAGACCAGAGCCCTATTCCCTATATAGTGGTACTACTATAGACCAGAGCCCTATTCCCTAGTGTACTACTATAGACCAGATCCCTATTCCCTATAGTGGTACTACTATAGACCAGAGCCCTATTCCCTATATAGTGGTACTACTATAGACCAGAGCCCTATTCTCTATATAGTACACTACTTTCAACCAGAGCCCATGTGGACTGCCGCAAACTTCTGTTTGACAGGACTACTGTGTGTGTGTGTGTGTGTGTTGCACGATCGGTTTCTTTTGTGAGTGAAGGTGCAGCTGGTGTGGGTGATGTTAGTCCCATCAACTGTTGGGTTTGGTCACAGCCAGACAACCCAGGCCAAACTGGCAGAGTGCCACCATGTTACCCAAACTCCAGCATGCAGCCAATTGAGAGAGCAACCAACATCACAGGGCAGGAGGTGTGTGTGTGTGTGTGTGTGTGTAAGGACTTGTAAGTCTGCATTTGACGGTGTGATTGTGGACAGGCGGTTCGTGTGAAGTCAGAGTCAGTAACTACTGTGACAGGTGTAAGTCAGGTCGCAGAGTAGCCTAGTGGTTAGAGCGTTGACTAGTAACGCAAGGTTGCGAGTTCAAACTCCGAGCTGACAAGGTACAAATCTGTCTTCTGACCATGAACAGGCAGATTAACCCCTGTTTCTGAGGCCGTCATTGAAAAATAAGAATATGTTCTTAATCGAAAGCTTGCCTAGTTAAATAAGGTTAAAAAAAATAAAAATAAAATAAGTCAGGTCCGGTAACTATCAGGACAGGTGTGAAGTCAGGGTCGGTATTATCAGGACAGTGTAAAGTCAGGTCAGTAACTATCAGGACAGTGTAAAGTCAGAGTCAGTATTTCAGACAGGTGTAACATTGCAACTATCAGGACAGGTGTAAAGTCAGGGTCGCAATTATATCAGGTGTAAAGTCAGGGTCAGTATTATATCAGACAGGTGTGTCAGGTCAGTAACTATCCAGGACAGGTGTAAAGTCAGGGTCAGTAACTATCAGGACAGGTAAAGTCAAGTCAGTATTATATCAGGACAGGTGTAGGTGAAGTCAGGGTCAGTAACTATCAGGACAGGTGTAAAGTCAGGGTCAGGTGTGGAAATTTATCAGGACAGGTGAAATCAGGGTCAGTATTATATCAGGACAGGTGAAGCCAGGGTCAGTAACTATCAGGACAGGTGTGAAAACCAGGGGGCCGAGGAGGTCGGTATGTACCACTGTCCTAGTGGTGTAGTCAGCCGAGGAGGCTTTCTCTGGAGCATGTACCACTGTCCTAGTGGTGTAATCCCAGCCAGGGAGGTCAGAATGTACTACTGTCCTAGTGGTGTAGTCAGCCGAGGGGAGGCCTTCAGAATGTACTACTGTCCTAGTGGGGAATAAATGCCGAGGGAGCTCAGAATGTACCACTGTCCTAGTGGTAGTCAGCCGAGGAGGTCAGAATGCACACTGTCCTAGTGGGTGTAATCCAGCCAGGAGGAATCCAGAATGTACTACTGTCCCAGTGGTGTAGTCAGCAGGGAGGTTAATGTACCACTGTCCTAGTGGTGTAGTCAACAGGAGATTTGAAAAGCAACACCACTATCCAGTGGGAGGTCGAGGCCGAGGAGTCAGTATGTACCACCATCCCAGTGGTATGGTCAGGCCCAGGAGTCAGTCACTGTCCCAGTGGTGTGTACCGAGGTGGAGGCCCGTGGCGGCCACTGTCCTAGTGGTGTAGTCAGCCGTGGAGGCCGAGGAGGTCGGGCGTACCACTGTCCTAGTGGTGTAATCCAGCCGAGGAGGTCAGAGGCTCACTGTCCTAGTGGTGCAGGCCAGCCGAGGATCCCTACCACCATCCCAGTGTAGTCCCAGCCGAGGGAGGTCAGCCATGTGCACCACTGTCCCAGTGGTGGAGTCAGCCCAGGGAGGCCGAGTCCAGTGGTGCAGTCAGCCCAGGGAGGCCACTGTCACTGTCCTAGTGGTGTAGTCAGCCCAAGGAGGTCAATGCCACTGTCCAGTGGTGTAGTCAGCCGAGGAGGTCGGGTATGTACCACTGTCCCAGGTCAGCGGAGGGAGGCCGAGGAGGTCATGCCCAGGGAGTCAGCCGAGGAGGTATGTACCACTGTCCTAGTGGTGTAGTCAGCCAGGGAGGTCTGTATGTACCACTGTCCTAGTGGTGTAGTAGGATCAATGTACCCAAGGAGTGGGGGTCGAGGAGGTCATGGCACCACTGTCCTGGTAGTGGGTCAGCGAGGGAAGATGGGTATGTACCACTGTCTAGTGGTGTAGTCGGCCTGGGGGTCAGTATGCAGGCCACTGTCCTAGTGGTGTGATCAGCCTAGGAGGCCAGCATGTACCACTATCCTAGTGGTGCAGTCAGCCGAGGAGGCGAGGGAGGTCAGTGGTGTACGCTGCAGGCCGAGGATCCATGTACCACTGTCCCAGTGGTGTAGTCAGCCGAGGAGGCCAGTATGTACTACTGTCTAGTGGTAGTCCAGCCGAGGGAGGCAGTATGTACCTGTCCTAGTGGTGTAGTCAGCCCAGGGAGGTCGATGTACTACTGTCCTAGTGGTGTAGCCGCCCAAGGACTCAGGTGTCTGTCCTAGTGGTGTAGTCAGCGAGGGAGGCCCAGGCATGCACTACTGTCCTAGTGGTGGTCAGCCCAGGGAGGTCCAGCAGTACCCACTGTCCTGGTGTAGTCAGCCCAGGAGGTCAGTATGCACGACTGTCCTCAGTGGTGTAATCGGGGCCGAGGAGGGTCAGGGCATGTACTACTGTCCCTGAAGTGTGCAGTCAGCCGAGGGAGGTCAGTATGTACCACTGTCCTAGTGGTGTAGTCAGCCGAGGGAGGTCGGTATGTACCACTGTCTAGTGGTGTAGCTTGGCCCAGGGGAGGTCGGGTGGCGTACTACTGTCCTAGTGGTGTAGTCAGGAGGTCAGTATGTACCAAGAGAGGTCGGTGTGTACATTTGTCTAGTGGTGTAGTCGGAAGGCCGAGGAGGTCAGTATGTACCACTGTCCTAGTGGTGTAGTCAGCCGAGGAGGTCCAGGTGAGTGCTGCACTACTGTCCCAGTGGTGCATGTCAGGCCGGGAGAGGCCGAGGGGAGGTCGGGTAGTGTACTACCGTGGTAACCCACGCCATAGGTTACCGTTCCCTGGCGTGTCACATGGGCTGAGGCTGGCGTTGGCTGCAACGTGAGTGTGTTGCATGCTCTCTCTCTCTCTCTCTAAGAACGATGGACGTCAGGTCCCCTTTAATAGTAGTCACCTAATCTGTTCTGCCCACTGAGTCAGTCAGAGAGAGTTCAGAGGCATTATGTTCATCCCCAAATGGCACCCTGACTCCCACGTTCAGCACTAGTTCTGACCTAGAGCCCTATGAGTAGTGCACATTAGTTCTGACCTAGAGCCCTCATGAGTAGTGCACCTAGGTTCCTGAACCTAGAGCTCCTATGAGATAGTGCACTAGTTCTGACCTAGAGCCCTATGAGTAGTGCACTAGTTCTGACCTCAGAGCCTCTCAGAGTAGTGCACTAGTTCTGACCTAGAGCCCTACAGTGTGCACTAACTGTCCAGAGCTCTGAGTGACTGGTCTGACCTAGAGCCCTCTGAGCAGTGCACTAGTTCTGACCTAGGAGCCCTATGAGTGGTGCACTAGTTCTGACCCTGAGAGCCCTATGAGTGGTGCACCAGTTCTGACCTGAGAGCCCTCGAGTAGTGCACTACATAAGGGAACATGAGTGCTGCATTGGAGACTACTCTATGTTTGAATGGACATGATCATTAGTAACTGATGTCACTATGATACTGGCATGGCTTACTAACACACCAAGGGCACTGGGCGAGAGAGATGATGACATTACCACATGATACGCAGCGCACTGAGTGATTTGAGAGAGAGAGAGAGAGAGAGAGAGAGAGAGGCAGAGAGCAGAGAGAGAGAGAGAGAGAGAGAGAGAGGGAGACAGAGAGAGAGACAGACAGAGAGAGAGAGACAGAGAGAGAGAGAGACAGAGAGAGAGAGAGAGAGAGAGAGAGAGAGAGAGAGAGAGAGAGAGAGAGAGAGAGAGAGAGAGAGAGAGAGAGACAGAGAGAAGAGAGGGTGAAGAGAGAAGACAGAGAGAGAGAGACAGAGAGAGAGAGAGAGAGAGAGAGACAGAGAGAGAGAGAGAGCGAGAGACACAGAGAGAGAGAGAGCACAGAGAGAGAGAGACGACAGAGAGAGCGTTAGAGAGAGCATGTCAGAGAGTAGAGAGATCAGACAGCGAGGGCACAGAGAGAGACCGCCAGAGTAGATGCTGTCGCATGAGAGAGCATGTGTTAGAGAGTAGTACAGCTGTTTCAGAGACGAGAGACAGAGAGAGAGAGAGAGCATTGATGTCAGCAGAATGCGTAGAGACAGTAGAGAGCAGAGCGTGACAGAGAGAGAGAGAGACAGAGAGAGAGAGAGAGAGAGAGAGAGCAGAGAGGGACACAGAGAGAGAGAGCAGAGAGAGAGAGCACCACATGCCATGAGAGAGAGACAGAGCAGAGAGAGAGAGACCAGAGAGAGATGTTAGATGCCAGCACAGAGAGAGACGCAGACAGACAGCAGAGAGACAGAGAGAGACAGAGAGAGAGAGAGAGAGAGAGAGAGAGACAGATGAGAGAGAGACAGACAGAGAGAGACAGATGAGAGAGAGACAGACAGAGAGAGAGACAGACAGAGAAGAGCGAGAGACAGAGAAGAACGTGGTGAGACAGACAGAAGGAACGTGTGAGACACTTAGACAGAGAGGGTGTGAGACAGAGAGGGTGTGCTCTGAAGTGTCTGTGCTGCAGGAAACAGGTGGGAGGCTGGACAACAGCAAGAAGCAGGACGTAAAATCTGTGGAATTCCATCAAGGATTGAATCTGAGAGGTACACATTGGCCGATTAGTTCCTGAGCGGGTTTCCCCACAAGCCCCTCTTGGTGGGGTATCAGTTCCAGCTCCTGACGTGGAGGGGGTGTGTGTGTGTGTGTGTGTGTGTGTGTGTGTGTACACTGACACCACAGAGATAAATAGCTAATAAAGCAAATCATCAAGCCACAGACAGTTGCTGGTGAGTTCAGCTGAGGCAGAACAGACAGTTAGTAGAGTCTGGTCTGAGGAACAGACAGTCAGGGTGAGTCTGGTCTCAGGAAACAGACAGTTAGTGAGTCTGGTCTGAGACAGAACAGACAGTTAGTGAGTCTGGTCTGAGGTAGAACAGTTAGTGAGTCTGGTCTATGTAGAACAGACAGTTAGTGAGTCTGGTCTGAGGTAGAACAGACAGTTAGTGAGTCTGGTCTGAGGTAGAACGGAGAGTTAGTGAGTCTGGTCTGAGGTAGAACAGACAGTTAGTGAGTCTGGTCTGAGACAGAACAGACAGTTAGTGAGTCTGGTCTGAGGTAGAACAGACAGTTAGTCTGGTCTGAGGTAGAACAGACAGTTAGTGAGTCTGGTCTCTGGTAGAACAGACAGTTAGTGAGTCTGGGTTGAGGTAGAACAGACAGTTGGTGAGTCTGGTCTGAGGTAGAACCAGCATGAGTCTTGATGAGGTAGAACAGACAGTTAGAGTCTGAGTTTGAGGCATATAAATAGACAGTTGCCAGTGAGTTTCTGAGACCAGCGTGACCTTGATGAGGTAGAACAGACAGAGTGAGTCATGGTTGAGTGAACAGACAGTGAGTCTGGTCCCCTCAGACATTGAGTCTGGTCCTGGACGTGATGCGTAGTCTGGTCTGAGGTAGAACAGACAGTTAGTGAGTCTGGTCTTAGTGCATTTATATTGAGTCCCCTCCCATTTAGAACAGACAGCGTACCTTGATGAGGTAGAACAGACAGTTAGAGAGTCTACCTGGGAGGTAGAAAGATCCCATTTCCCTGGAGTCTGGTCTGAGGTAGAACAGACAGTGAGTCTGGTCTGAGGTAGAACAGACAGTCAGCGTACCTTGATGAGGTAGGATGGAAGGAAAGAGACATTGTTTAGTGCATATAAATGGCCCCTCCCATTTCCCTGGACCAGCGTACCTTGATGAGGTTGGACAGGTAGAAAGAGACATGGTTTAGTGCATATAAATGGCCCCTCCCATTTCCCTGGACCAGCGTACCTTGATGAGGTAGGATGGAAGGAAAGAGACATTGTTTAGTGCATATAAATGGCCCCTCCCATTTCCCTGGACCAGCGTACCTTGATGAGGTTGGATTTAGGAGGCGCTGCTTGGGTCCCTGTCCTCCTTTACTGAGGTCTCTGGGCTCCTGGCGATGCCTCTGTCTGACAATGTACTCATAGGTATTCAGACGGTTCCACACTGTAAACGGAGAGAGAGGAGGCTAGCGACACACACACACACACACACACACACACCACACCCACCCATCCACACACACACCCACACCCACACACACCCACACCCACACACACACCCACACACACACACCCACACACACCTACACACACACACACCTGAATCTCATGAAATCTTGCATCAAGGATCATCAACTAGATTCAGCTACAAGATGTTTTTTATTTTCTTGTGTGGACGGTTTGAGGGCCAGACCATAAAACCAATTAATTTGTAGATTATGAAATTGACGCAAAAATCCCAAACAGATTTTATATTTAATAAAAACATAATCATTTCAAATGTTGATTACATTGATACAGAATCAAGCATCTTTCTGCTTATGAGTGGAATTCCTAGGGAACGTGCTTCTACTAAATTGCTTGCTGTTTGGGGTTTTAGGCTGGGTTTCTGTACAGCACTTTGAGATATCAGCTGATGTATTATTATAAATACATTTGATTTATTTGATACACAATCACATCTTTCTGTTTTGAGTGGAATTACTTGGGGGAACAGATTTACTAAATTAAAATCATTTTGAGGTTATTATTTTTATTTATTATTATTTATTTATTTATTCATCTTTTTATGTCCAAAAAATTATTTTTTGTCTCAGAAAAACTTTTGGGCCAAATAAAATTGTCCGTGAGCTGAATTTTCTGCCAGTTGGCGATCTCAGCCTTCCATCATCAAGTAAGGAAGCAGCCTTGCTCTCTATGGACACAGTAGCAGGCTACAACACAGTAGCAGGCTACAACACAGACAGTGGACAGACATCCTCCTACGCCCCCCTTGTGGTAACTCTCTACATTACAGGCCTGGGATCAGGTTCCCGCTCTTATTTATTATAATGAAGACTAAACTGATCAGAGATCAGCACTCCCACAATGAAAGGCTTTGCTCCTACACTCTAGTGGAGGACTAGAGTAACTCCCTATGGCCCTCCCTCCCATACACTCTAGTGGAGGACTAGAGTAACTCCCCTATGGCCCCTCCCTCCCATACACTCTAGTGGAGGACCAGAGAACTCCCTATGGCCCTCCCTCCCATACACTCTAGTGGAGGACTAGAGTAACTCCCTTGCGGGCCCTCCCTCCCATACACTCTAGTGGAGGACTAGGAGTAGCTCTCATGGCCCCCTCCTCCCATATACTCTAGTGGAGGACCAGAGAATCCCCATGGGCCCTCCCTCCTATGGGCCCTCCCTCCCTATGGCCCCTTCCCTCCCTATGGCCCTCCTCCCATACACTCTAGTGGAGGACTAGAGCACCTCCCTGGCGGCCCTCCTCCCTATGGGCCTCCCTCCCTATGGCCCCTTCCTCCCTATGGCCCTCCCCTCCCATACACTCTAGTGGAGGACTAGAGTAACTCCCTGCGGGGCCCCTCCCTCCCTAAGGCCCCTCCCTCCCATATACTCTAGTGGAGGACTAGATTAACTCCCCATGGCCCTCCCCCTCCCATACACTCTAGTGGAGGACTAGAGTAACTCCCTATGGCCCCTCCCTCCCATACACTCTAGTGGAGGACTAGAGTAACTCCCTATGGCCCCTCCCTCCCATACACTCTAGTGGAGTGACTAGTGTAACTCCCTATGGCCCCTCCCTCCCATACACTCTAGTGGAGGACCAGAGTAACTCCCATGGCCCTCCTCCTCCCATACACTCTAGTGGAGGACTAGAGTAACTCCCTATGGCCCTCCCTCCCATACACTCTAGTGGAGGACTAGAGTAACTCCCTCATGGCCCTCCTCCATACACTCTAGTGGAGGACCAGAGTAACTCCCATGGCCCCTCCCATACACTCTAGTGGAGGACTAGGAGTAACTCCCCCAGGGGCCCCTCCCCTCCCATACACTCTAGTGGAGGACCAGAGTAGCTCCCTATGGCCCCTCCCTCCCATATACTCTAGTGGAGGACTAGAGTAACCTCCCATGGGCCCTCCCTCCCTATGGGCCCTCCTCCCATGGCCCCTTCCTCCCTATGGCCCCTCCTCCCATACACTCTAGTGGAGGACTAGAGTAACTCCCTATGGGTCTCCCTCCCTATGGGCCCCTCCTCCTATGGCCCCTTCCTCCTATGGCCCCTCCCTCCCCATACACTCTAGTGGGAGGACTAGAGTAACTCCCCAAGGGCCCCTCCCTCCCTAAGGCCCCTCCTCCCATATACCCAGTGGAGGACTAGAGTAACTCCCTATGGCCCTCCCCTCCCATACACCTAGTGGAGGACTAGAGCATGGCCCTCCCTCCCATACACTCTAGTGGGACCAGAGTAACTCCCTATGGCCCTCCTCCCATACACTCTAGTGGGAGGACTAGAGTAACTCCCTATGGCCCCCCCCTCCCATACACCAGTGGAGGACTAGGTAACCCCATCCTCCTCCCATATACTCTAGTGGAGGACTAGAGTAACTCCCTATGGGCCCTCCTCCCACACCTCTAGTGGAGGACTAGAGTAACTCCCTAAGGCCCTCCCTCCCATATACTCTAGTGGAGGACTAGAGTAACCCTATGGCCCCTTCCTCCCTATGGCCCTCCCCCTCCCTATGGGCTCCTCCTCCCATACACTCTAGTGGAGACTAGAGAACCCTAAGGCCCCTCCTCCCATATACTCTAGTGGAGGACTAGAGTAACTCCCCATGGCCCCTTCCTCCCTATGGCCCTCCCTCCCTATGGCCCCTCCTCCATACACTCTAGTGGAGGACTAGAGTAACTCCTCAAGGCCCCTCCCTCCCATATACTCTAGTGGAGGACTAGAGTAACTCCTATGGCCCCTTCCTCCCTATGTCCCCCCTCCCATACACTCTAGTGGAGACTCAGAGTAACTCCCTATGGCCCCTTCCTCCCTATGGCCCCCTCCCTCCCTATGGCCCCCTCCTCCCATACACTCTAGTGGAGGACTAGAGCACTCCCAAGGCCCCCCCTCCCATATACTCTAGTGGGAGGACCAGAGTAACTCCTCATGGCCCCTTCCTCCCTATGTCCCTCCCTCCCATACACACACTCTAGTGGGAGGACTAGAGTAACTCCCTATGGGCCCTCCCTCCCATACACTCTAGTGGAGGACTAGAGTAACTCCCTAGGGGCCCTCCCTCCCATACACTCTAGTGGAGGACTAGAGTAACTCCCTATGGCCCCTCCTCCCATACACTCTAGTGGAGGACTAGAGTAACTCCCTAAGGCCCTCCCCTCCCATACACTCTAGTGGAGGACTAGAGTAGCTCCCATGGCCCCTCCCCTCCTATGGCCCCTCCTCTCCATACACTCTAGTGGAGGACTAGAGTAACTCCCTATGGCCTCCCCCTCCTCCCATACACTCTTGTGGAGGACCAGAGTAGCTCCCCTTATGGCCCCTCCTCCCTATGGGCCCTCCCTCCCATGGGCCCTTCCTCCCTATGGGCCCTCCCTCCCTATGGGCCCTCCCCTCCCTATGGGCCCTTCCTCCCCATGGGCCCCCCTCCCATACACCCCCTAGTGGAGGACTAGAGTAACTCCCATGGGCCCTTCCTCCCTATGGC
This sequence comes from Oncorhynchus nerka, assembly GCF_034236695.1. Lineage (NCBI taxonomy): Eukaryota > Metazoa > Chordata > Actinopteri > Salmoniformes > Salmonidae > Oncorhynchus > Oncorhynchus nerka. The sequence goes on from NW_027038706.1 coordinate 26,502, forward strand.
CCCTCCCTCCCTATGGCCCCTCCTCCCATACACCTAGTGGAGGACCAGAGTAGTTCCTCAGTGGGCCCCTTCCTCCCATGGCCCCTCCTCCCTATGGCCCCCTCCCTCCAATTTCCAGTGGAGGACTAGAGCAACTCCCCATGGGCCCTCCTCCCTAAGGCCCTCCCTCCCATATACTTCTAGTGGAGGACCAGAGTAACTCCCTCAAGGCCCTCCTCCCATACACTCTAGTGAGGACTAGAGTAACTCCCTAAGGCCCTCCTCCCATATACTCTAGTGGAGGACTAGAGTAACTCCCTATGGCTCCTCTCCTATGGCCCCTCCCTCCTATGGCCTCCCTCCCATACACTTCTAGTGGAGGACTAGAGTAACTCCCAAGGCCCTCCCTCCCATATACTCTAGTGAGGACTAGAGTAACTCCCTATGGCCCCTTCCTCCCTATGTCCCCTCCCTCCCATACACTCTAGTGGAGGACTAGAGTAACTCCCTATGGCCCCTTCCTCCTATGGCCTCCTCCCTATGGCCCCTCCCTCCATACACTCTAGTGGAGGACCAGAGTAACTCCCTAATGGCCCTTCCTCCCTATGTCCCTCCCTCCCATACACTCTAGTGGAGACTAGATAACCCTGCGGCCTCCCTCCCATACACTCTAGTGGAGACTAGAGTAACTCCCTATGGGCCCTCCCCTCCCATACACTCTAGTGGAGGACTAGAGTAACTCCCATGGCCCCTCCCCCTCCCATACACTCTAGTGGGAGGACTAGAGTAACTCCCCAAGGCCCCTCCTCCCATACACTCTAGTGGAGGACTAGAGTAACTCCCTATGGCCCCCCCTCCCATACACTTTAGTGGAGGACTAGAGTAACCCCATGGGCCCTCCCCTCCCATACACTCTAGTGGAGGACTAGAGTAACTCCCTAAGGCCTCTCCTTCCATAGCACTCAGTGGAGACTAGAGTAACTCCCTATGGGCCCTCCCTCCCATACACCTAGTGGAGGACCAGAGTAACTCCTCATGGCCCCTCCCTCCCATGGCCCCTCCTCCCATACACTCTAGTGGGAGGACTAGAGTAACTCCCTATGGGCTCCTCCCATACACTCTGTAGTGGGAGGACTAGAGTAACCCTCATGGCCCTCCTCCACATACACTCTAGTGGGAGGACCAGAGTAGCCCCTCATGGCCCTCCCTCCCTATGGCCCCCTCCTCCCATACACTCTAGTGGAGACTAGAGAGTAACTCCCTGGCCCCTCCCCTCCCATACACACTCTAGTGAGGAGGACTAGGTATGGGTTCTCCCTATGGGCCCTTCCTCCCTGGGCCCTCCCTCCCGGCCCCCTCCCTGCGGGCCATGGGCCTCCCTCCCCATGGGCCTCCCTCCCCTATGGGCCCTTCCTCCCTATGGGCCCTCCCTCCCTATGGGCCCTCCCCCCCCCTCCCTATGGGCCCTCCTCCCTGGGCCCTTCCTCCCTGGGCCCTCCTCCTGTACACTACACTTAGTGAGGACTAGAGCACCTCCCCATGGGCCCTTCCTCCCTATGGCCCCCTCCCTCCCTATGGCCCTCCTCCCATACACTCAGGAGGACTAGAGTAGCTCCTCTATGGGGCCCTTCCTCCCTATGGCCTCCTCCCTATGCCCTCCCTCCCATACACTCTAGTGGAGGACTAGAGTAGCTCCCTCAGTTTAAACGGTGTTGTACTGTGACGGGGCCAACTAGTTCATTGTCACACGTGGAACAGGAGGCCCCAGGACACAGTATATTTACACTGAGGACAAAACATTATGAACACTTGTTTCTTTCCGTGACATAGTCTGACCAGGTGATTTCAGGTGAAAGATATGATCCCTTATTGAAGTCACCTGTTAAATCCACTTCAGTCAGTCTTAGGTGAAGGGGAGGAGTCATGTTAAATCCACTTCAGTCAGTCTTAGGTGAAGGGAGGAGTCATGTTAAATCCACTTCAGTCAGTCTTAGGTGAAGGGGAGGAGTCATGTTAAATCCACTTCAGTCAGTCTTAGGTGAAGGGGAGGAGTCATGTTAAATCCACTTGTGTCAGTTCAGGTGAAGGGAGGGAGTCAGTCTTAGGTGAAGGGAGGAGTCATGTTAAATCCACTTCAGTCAGTCTTAGGGTGAAGGGAGGAGTCATGTTAAATCCACTTCAGTCAGTCTTAGGTGAAGGGGAGAGTCATGTTAAATCCACTTCAGTCAGTCTTAGGTGAAGGAGGAGCATTTAATAAAGAAGGATTTTTAAGAATTGGAGACATAGATTGTGTATGTGGGGGCCATTCAGAGGGTGAATGGGCAAGATAAAATATAAGTGTCTTTGAACAGGCGATAGTAGGTGTCAGGTGCACTGGTTTGAGTGTGTCAAGAACTGTAACGCTGTTGGGTTTTTCTACACTCAACAGTTTCCCTGCGTGTATCAAGAATGTTCCACCACCCAAAGGACATCCAGCGCTTGGGTGTCCAAGGTAAACAGAGCAGGCAAATCTCTATTTGACACGCGCACACACACACTGCAGAGCCTCCACCTATTTGGCCTTCTATCCTACCAAGTCCATGCTGGGACTAACATACTGGTCTACATTTTTTTTGTGTGTGTGTGCATACGTGATACGTGTGTGTGTGTGTGTGTGGTGTGTGTGTGGTGTGTGTGTGTGAGAGAGGTAATATACAGTGTTGTAACATGATGTGATTACTGAGTAGTGGGATGCTTTCTAAGCCCTCATTGATGTTAACAGTGAGCTGTTGCTATGGAGCTGGTTGTATTCACTGGGGCACAATGCTGCTGTTGCTATGGAGCTGGTTGTATTCACTGGGGCTAATGCTGCTGTTGCTATGGAGCTGGTTGTATCCACTTGGGCTGCTGTTGCTATGGAGCTGGTTGTATTCACTGGACACAATGCTGCTGTTGCCATGGAGCTGGTATGTATTCACTGGAGCTGGTTGTGAGCGGTTGGCACTGGGGCTAATGCTGTTGCTATGGAGCTGGTTGTATTCACTGGGGCTAATGTGCTGCTGTTGCTATGGAGCTGGTTGTATTCACTGGGGCTAATGCTGCTGTTGCTATTGAGCTTGTTGTTTTCACCGGAGCTGGCTAATGCTGTTGCTATGGAGCTGGTTCTATTCACTGGGGGCTGATGCTGCTGTTGCTATGGAGCTTGTTGTTTTTAATGCCGTTGTTGCTATGGAGCTGGTTGTATTCACTGGGGCTAATGCTGTTGCTATGGAGCTGGTTGTATTCAGCTGGGGCTAATGCTGCTGTTGCTATGGAGCTGGTTGTATTCTATGGAGCTGGTTGCATTCACTGGGGCTAATGCTGCTGTTGCTATGGGAGGTTGGTTGCATTCATTGGGGCTAATGCTGCTGTTGCTATGGAGGCACACAGCAGGAGACACAGGTCAGAATAGAATAGAAGTCATTTTCAGGATGAATATTTCCTCACGCATTGACTCTGTACAGTACACACTAAGAGAGGTAAATATTGTTATTTTTTATTTGACCTTTATTTAACTAGGTAGTCAGTTAAGAACAAATTTTATTTTCACGACGGCCTTTCGGGAACAGGGGTTAACTGCCGGGGCAGAACGATTTTTACCATTTCAGCTCAGGGATTCGCTCCAACAACCTTTCAGTTACTAGTCCAACGCCTAACCACTAGCTACCTGCCGCTCCATCAACCACTAGGCTACCTGCCGCCCTCCACTCTAACCACCAGGCTACCCTGCCGCTTCTTCCACTTCTAAACCACTAGGCTACCTAAGCGCCTTCCACTCTAATTCACTAGGCTACCTCCCCACTTCCTCCACTCTAACCACTAGGCTACCTCGCTTCTCCTCAACCATCAGGCTACCCTGCCGCCTCCACTCTAACCACTAGGCTACCCTGCCGCCTTCTCCACTCTAAATCCACTAGTCACCTGCCGCCTCCACTAGAATCCACTAGTCTTGCCGCCCCTCCACCCTAACCACTAGTCTACCCTGCAGCCTCTCCATTCTAACCATCAGTCTACCCTGGCCCCCCACTCTAACCACTAGGCTACCCTGCCGCCCCCTCCACTAACCACTAGGCTACCCTGCAGCCCCTCCACCTCTAACCACTAGTCACCTGCGCCTTCCACTTCTAACTCACTAGTCAAAATCTTGCCGCTCCACTTCTAACCACTAGGCTACTGCAGCTCCTCCACTCTAACCACTAGTCTACCCTCTAAGCGCCCTCCACTTAACCAGTCTACCCTGCCGCCTCCACTTCTAACCACTAGGGCTACCCTGCAGCCTCCACTCTAACCACTAGTCTACCTCCTGCCTCCCTCCACTCCCTCTAACCACTAGTCTACCCTTGCTGCTCCTCCACTTCAACCACCAGTCTACCCTGCCGTTTCCACTCCCCTCTAACCACTAGTCTACCCTGTCGCTTTCCATTTCTAACCACTAGTCTATTTTAAGCCGCTTTCCACCCACCCACTTTAACCACTAGTTCACCTGCGCCCTCCACTACTTTTAACCACTAGTCTACCCTGCCGCCCCCTCCACTCCACTCCACCTAACCACTAGTCTCACCCTAAGCCGCTCCACCCACTCCAACCACTAGTCTACATCCTGCCGCCCCCTCCACTCCCCTCTAACCACTAGTCTTCCCTGCCGCCACTCCACTCCACTCCACTCCTAACCACCAGCCTACCTTACCGCCCATCCACTCTAACCACCAGTCTACTTCCTGCGCTCCACTCACACCCCTCTAACTACTAGGCTACCACCGCCCATCCACCTAACCACTGACCATTTGCCTCCTTCTAAATCCACTAGTCTACCCTGCCGCCCTCCCCAACCACTAGTTCACTTTACCGCCCTCCACTGGGTAATCACTAGCTTCATCACTCACTCCCTCCACTCTAACCACTAGTCTACCCTGCCGCCCATCCACTCTAACCACTAGTCTACCCTGCGCTCCTCCACTCTCAACTCACTCAGGCTACTCCTGCCACTCTCATCCACTAACCACTAGTCTACCCTGCCGTCCTCCATCAACCACTAGTCACTGGCCCCTCCACCTAACCACTAGGCACCTGCCGCCCTCCACTCTAACCACTAGTCTACCCTGCACCACCCTCCCCTCTAACCACTAGTCTACCCTGCCAGCCCATCCACTCTAACCACTAGTCTAGCCCTACACGCCCTCCCCTCTAACCACTAGGCTGCCACTGCAGCCCCCACTCTAACCACTAGTCTGCACCTGCCGCCCCTCCACTCTAACCACTAGTAACCTGCCGCCCTCCACTCTGACCCACGCGGGCTGCCTGCAGCCCCTCCACTCTAACCACTAGTCTGCCCTGCCGCCCCTCCACTCTAACCACTAGGCTACCCTGCCGCCCCTCCACCTCTAACCATTTAGAACCTTTGCAGCCTCCCTCCACTTCTAACCACTAGTCTACCCTGCCGCCTCCACTCCACTCCCCTAACCACTAGTTCTACTCCTGCTGCCCTTTCCATTTCTAATCACTAGATTCCCTGCCCCTCCAGCCTCCCCAACCATTTGCTCACCCTGCCGCTTTCCACACTCTCCAACTACCTGGGTTTCACTCTCCTGTACGTCCACTCCACTCTAACTACTAGTCTACCCTGCCGCCCTCCACACTGTGACACCACTAACCACTAGTTTGGCCTGCCGCTCCACTGTACTCTACTTCTAACCATTAGTTTCATTTCCTAAGCGCTCTCCACTCCACTCTAACCACTAGTCTATCTTGCCGCCTCCACTCCTACTCTAACCACTAGTCTACCCTGCCGCCACCCACCCACCTACCAAACCACTAGCTTCTACTACCACTCATCACTCTAAACCACTAGTCTACCCTGCCGCTTCTCCACCCACTCCACTCCCCTCTAACCACCAGGCTACCACCGCCCATCCACTCTAACCACTTTAGCCACTCCTGCCGCTTCTCCCAACCACTAGGGTTACCTCCTGCTACACCTCTCCCCTCTAACCACTTGGGTCTTACCCTCTGCCGCTCCACTCTAACCACTAGTCTACCCTGCCGCTCCACTCTAACCACTAGTCTACCCTGCCGCCCATCCACCTAACTACTTAGTCTCTTCTGCCGCTCCACTTAAACCACTAGGCTACTCCTGCCGCCCTCCACTCTAACCATTAGTCTATTTTGCTGTCTCTTTCCACTCTAACCACTAGTCTACCTGTTGTTCCTCCATCTAAATCTTACTAGATGACCTGCCGTTTCCTCCACTTTAAATTCATTTGGTTTGGCCTCTGCCACCCTCTCCTCAACTCACTAGTCTACCTGTAGCCCATCCACTCACACCACTAGTCTTACCTTGGCCTTCCACTCCACTCCACTCTAACCACTAGCCTACCTGCAGCCTATCCACTTTCTAACCACTAGTCTACCTTTGCCGCCTCCTCCACTCCACTCCACCACTAGTCTACCCTGCCACCCCCTCCTCCACCACTTCTAAACCACTAGTCTACCCTGCAGCCCCTCCACTCTAAACCACTAGTCTACCTTTGCCGCTTTCCACTTCCATTTACCTAAATTCACTAGTCTACCTTGCCACCCCTCCACTCCACTCCACTTCTAACCACTAGTCTACCCTGCCACCTTCCACTCCACTCCACTCTAACCACTGCTCACCTTGCCGCCTCTCCACCTCTCCACTCTAACCACTTGCTCATCCTAAGCGCTTCCATTCTAAACCACTAGTTTCACCTTTGCCGCTTTCATTTGTACCTCCACTCTGTTTCATTTTTCCTAAGCGCTTTCCATTAACCATTTCTCACCCTGCCACCCCTCCACCTAACCACTAGCTACCCAGCCACGCCTCCCTGGCTCCACTCCCTAACCCACTAGGCTACCCTGCCGCCCCTCCCTCTGAACCACTAGTCTCACCCTGCCGCCCCTCCACTCTAACCACTAAAGTCTACCCTGCCTTCCCCGCCTCCACTCCCTAACCGACTTAGTCTACCCTGCCGCCCTCCACTCCCCCTCCCTCTAACCACCAGATCTACCCTGCAACCCCGCTCCCTCCCCTCCTAACCACTAGTCGGCCCTGCCGCCCCTCCGACTCCTAACCACTTAGGCTACCCTGCCGCCCCTCCACTCCACTCCCTCGAATCCACTAGTCACTACCTGCCGCCTCCTCCCACTCTGGGGAACAATAACCGCTCAGGCTACCCCTGCCAGCCCTCCACTCTAACCACTAGGCTTGCCCTACCGCCGCCTCCCTCTTGGCCACCACCTAGTCTACCCTGCCGCCCCTCCCACTCCCTAACCACTAGGCTACCCTGCCGCCCCTCCACTCCAACCACTAGTCTACCCTGCCGCCCTCCACTCTAACCACTAGGCTACCCTGCCGCTCCACTCTAACCACTAGGCTACTCCTGCAGTCCCCTCCACTCTAACCACTAGTCTACCTGTCCGTCCCCTCCACTTCTAACCACTAGACGACCCTGCTGCCTTCCACTCTAACCACTAGTCTACCTGCCGCCCCCTCCACTCTCTAACCACTAGTCTACCCTGTCGCCTCCTCCACTTGGCAACCACTAGTCTACCCTGCTGCCTCCACTCTACTCCACTAATCACTAGTCTACCTGCCGCTTCCATCGTGACTCACTTCAATTACTAGTCTACCCTGCCGCCCTCCACCTGGCTCTGCCTGCACCACGTGTTCACCTGCCACCTCCACTCCACTCCACTTCCAACCACCAGCTCACCTGCCGCCCTCCACTCCCCAACCACTAGTCTACTCCTGCCGCTACCCACTCCACTCCCAACACTAGTCCACCCTGCAGCCCCTCCCTCCCATCCCTCCAACCACCAGTCTACCCACTGCCGCCCCTCCACTCCACTCCCCTCTAACTACAGCTACTCACTCTAATTCACTCAATCGATGGCCTACCCCTGCCTCGCACTCTCCTCTAAATCACACTAGTCTACCCTCTGCCGCCCTCCTAACCACTAGTCTACCCTGCCGCCCTCTCCACTTTGAACACATCATTCATCTTTACCGCTCCACTCAGGCCCACGGCTCACCTGCCGCGCCCATCCACTCTAACCACTAGTCTACCCTGCCGCCTCCTCCACTGCAACCCACCAGGCTGCAGCCCCAGCGCGCTTCCACTGGACCCACGGTCGATCTGCCTCCTTCCACTTCACCCACTAGTCTACCCTGCTGCCCTCACTCCTAACCACTGGTCGACCCTGCCGCCCCTCCACTCTAACCATCTAGTCTACCCTGCCACGCTCTCCTCTAACCACTCGCTCACCCTGCAGTCATCCACTCAACCACTAGTCTACCCTGCCACGCCCCTCCTCCCTCCACTCTGGGAAACCACCACTGGTCCTTTGGCTCATCCACTGTAAACCACCTGCAGCACCCGCTCGCCCTCCACTCCCCTCCAACCACTAGTCTACCCCATGCAACCCCCTCCTCTCCACTCCCACTCTAACCACTTAGTCTACCCTCACAGCCCCTCCACTCTAACCACTAGTCTCACCCTGCCGCCTCCACTCCACACTGTTCAACCACTAGTCTACCCTGCCGCCCCTCCACTCCACTCCACTCCCCAAGCACACTAGTCTACCTTGCCACACCGCCCCTCCACTCCTCTAACCACTAGTCTACCTCATGCCCGCCACTCCACTCCACTCTAACCACTAGCCTACCTACCGCCGCCTCCCACTCCACTCTAACCACTGGCCCACCCTGCCGCCCCTCCACTCCACTCCTCAACCACTAGTCTACTCCCTGCGCGCCCTCCACCACTCCCCTCTAACCACTAGCCCACCCTGCCGCCCTCCACTCTAACCACTAGTCTACCTGCGCCCCTGCCACTCCCTCCCACTCTAACCACTAGTCTACCCACCGCCGCCTCCCTCCAGACTCCACTCTAAACCATACCTAGTCTACTCCTGCCGCCCCCTCCACCACTCTAACCACTAGTCTACCCTGCCGCCCCCACTCCACTCCCTCAACCAGTAGTCTACCCTGCCGCCCCCTCCACTCCTAACCACTAGTCTACCTCTGCCGCCCTCCACTCCACTCCACTCTAACCACTCAGGGCTCACTCCTGCCGCCTCCACTCCACTCCACCTGTGTCCACTAGTCTACCCTGCCCAACCCCCTCACTCTAACCACTAGTCCACACCTGCCGCCCTCCCACTCTAAACCACCTAGGTCTACCCTGCAGCCCCCTCCCTCTAATCCACTAGGGTCTGGCCCTGCCGTCCCTCACTCTAACCACTAGGCTACCTGCACGTCCCTCCACTCCGAACCACTAGTCGACCCGTAGCCAGCCTCCACACTAACCACTGAAGGCTACCCTACAGCCGCCTCCCCTCTAACCACTAGGCTACCCTGCGGCCTCTCCACTCTAACCACTAGTCTACCCACATACAGCCGCCTCCTCCACTCCCTCCGGCCACTGGTCTACCCTGCCGCCCTCCACTCCACTCCTAACCACTAGTCTACCCTGCCACCCCTCCTCCACTCTAACCACTAGTCTACCCTGCCACCCTCACTCCACTCCTCTAACCACTAGTCTACCCTGCAGCCCCTCCACTCTACCCACTCAGTCTACCCTGCCGCCCACTCCACTCCCTCCTCCCAACCACTAGTCCCTACCCTGCCACCTCCTCCACTCCGCATCCACACCACTCAGTCTACCCTGCCACCCCCTCCACTCCCACTCCCCCTCTAACCACTAGTCTACTCCTGCCGCCCCTCCACTCCTCCCGCTCTAACCACTAGTCACTACCCTGCCAGCCCCTCCACTC
>NW_027038707.1:0-36293 GCF_034236695.1 Oncorhynchus nerka
TATTAGGGGTATTAAGGGCTTTATATTATAGCAGGTAGTTTATTAGGGGTATTAAGGGCTTTATATTATAGCAGGTAGTTTATTAGGGGTATTAAGGGCTTTATATTATAGCAGGTAGGTTTATTATAGCAGGTAGTTTATTAGGGTATTAGGGCTTTATATTTTATATTATTAGGGCAGGTAGTTTATTAGGGGTATTAAGGGCTTTATATTATAGCAGGTAGTTTATTAGGGGTATTAAGGGCTTTATATTATAGCAGGTAGTTTATTAGGGGTATTAAGGGCTTTATATTATAGCAGGTAGTTTATTAGGGTATTAAAGGGCTTTATATTATAGTTTAGGGCTTTTAGGTAGGGCTTTATATTTAGGTAGGGTATTAAGGGCTTTATATTATAGCAGGTAGTTTATTTAGCAGGTATTAAGGGGGGGCTTTATATTATTAGGGTATTAAGGGCTTTATATTATAGCAGGTAGTTTATTACAGGTATTAAGGGCTTTATATTATAGCAGGTAGTTTATTAGGGGTATTAAGGGCTTTATATTATAGCAGGTAGTTTATTAGGGGTATTAAGGGCTTTATATTATAGCAGGTAGTTTATTAGGGGTATTAAGGGCTTTATATTATAGCAGGTAGTTTATTAGGGGTATTAAGGGCTTTATATTATAGCAGGTAGTTTATTAGGGGTATTAGGGCTTTATATTTTAGGTAGAACATTAGGGGTATTAGAGGCTTTATATTAGGTAGTTTATTAGGGGTATTAGGGCTTTATATTATAGCAGGTAGTTTATTAGGGTATTAGGGGCTTTATATTATAGCAGGTAGTTTATTAGGGGTATTAAGGGCTTTATATTATAGCAGGTAGTTTATTAGGGGTATTAAGGGCTTTATATTATAGGTAGTTTATTAGGGGTATTAAGGGTAGCAGGTAGTTTATTAGGGGTATTAGGGGCTTTATATTATAGCAGGTAGTTTATTAGGGGTATTAGGGCTTTATATTATAGCAGGTAGTTTATTAGGGGTAGTTTATTAGGGGGGCTTTATATTATAGCAGGTAGTTTATTAGGGGTATTAAGGGCTTTATATTATAGCAGGTAGTTTATTAGGGGTATTAAGGGCTTTATATTATAGCAGGTAGTTTATTAGGGTAGTTATATTATAGGGGTATTAAGGGCTTTATATTATAGCAGGTAGTTTATTAGGGGTATTAAGGGCTTTATATTATAGCAGGTAGTTTATTAGGGGTATTAAGGGCTTTATATTATAGCAGGTAGTTTATTAGGGGTATTAAGGGCTTTATATTATAGCAGGTAGTTTATTAGGGGTATTAGGGGCTTTATATTATAACAGGTAGTTTATTAGGGGTATCATTGTTATAAATATTTCAATTATTTTCTCAACATGTTCAGCATAAACAAACTCTAAACCAATTAGCACAGTGGCCTGCTGAGAGATGAATCCAACAGCCGATGACATTTGACTACGTTACATAAATACATGTAGCAGGTCATTTATTTTGCATCCCAAACGGCATCCCATTCCCTACATAGTGCACTACTGTTGAGCAGGGGCACTATGTAGGGAACAGTGATCCATTCGGGACTGGCCCTCTGCAATCCTCTGACCTCCTGAAGAAATATTGACAGGATCAAAACACAGACAAACCAGAATACCCAGACAACCCAGACAACCCAGACAACCCAGACAACCCAGACAACCTAGAATACCCAGAATACCAAGAATACCCAGAATACCCAGAATACCCAGAATGCCCAGAAAACCCAGACAACCTAGAATACCCAGAATACCAAGAATACCCAGACAACATAGACAACCCAGACAACCCTGACAACCCAGACAACCTAGAATACCCAGAATACCAAGAATACCCAGAATACCAAGAATACCAAGAATACCCATGGTTGTCCTGATAAATACTGATGGTTATCCTAATCAATACTGGTTATCTCTCTGTTATCTGACTGTTATCTGACTGTTATCTGACTGGTATGTTATCTGACTGTTATCTGACTGGTATGTTATCTGACTGTTATCTGACTGGTATGTTATCTGACTGTTATCTGACTGGTATCTGACTGGTATCTGACTGGTATGTTATCTGACTGTTATCTGACTGGTATGTTATCTGACTGTTATCTGACTGGTATGTTATCTGACTGGTATCTGACTGTTATCTGACTGTTATCTGACTGTTATCTGTCTGTTATCTGACTGGTATCTGACTGTTATCTGATTGTTATCTGACTGTTATCTGACTGTTATCTGTCTGTTATCTGACTGTTATCTGTCTGTTATCTGACTGGTATGTTATCTGACTGGTATCTGACTGTTATCTGTCTGTTATCTGACTGTTATCTGTCTGTTATCTGACTGTTATCTGTCTGTTATCTGACTGTTATCTCACTGTTATCTGACTGTTATCTGACTGTTAACTGACTGTTAACTGACTGGTATGTTATCTGACTGTTATCTGTCTGTTATCTGACTGTTATCTGACTGTTATCTGACTGTTATCTGACTGGTATGTTATCTGACTGGTATCTGACTGTTATCTGTCTGTTATCTGACTGTTATCTGACTGGTATGTTATCTGACTGGTATCTGACTGTTATCTGACTGTTATCTGACTGGTATGTTATCTGACTGGTATCTGACTGTTATCTGTCTGTTATCTGACTGTTATCTGACTGTTATCTGACTGTTATCTGACTGTTAACTGACTGTTAACTGACTGGTATGTTATCTGACTGTTATCTGTCTGTTATCTGACTGTTATCTGACTGTTATCTGACTGTTATCTGACTGTTATCTGACTGTTAACTGACTGTTAACTGACTGGTATGTTATCTGACTGTTATCTGTCTGTTATCTGACTGTTATCTGACTGTTATCTGTCTGTTATCTGACTGGTATCTGTCTGGTATCTGACTGGTATCTGACTGTTATCTGACTGTTATCTGTCTGGTATCTGTCTGTTTTCTGACTGTTATCTGACTGTAATCTAACTGTTATCTGACTGGTATCTGACTGTAGTCTAACTGTTATCTGACTGTTATCTGACTGTTATCTGTCTGGTATCTTACTGTTATCTGACTGGTATCTGACTGTAATCTAACTGTTATGTGACTGTTATCTGACTGTGATCTGTCTGGTATCTGACTGTTATCTGACTGTTAACTGTCTGTTATCTGACTGATATATGACTGTTATCTGACTGTTATCTGTCTGTTATCTGACTGGTATGTTATCTGTCTGTTATCTGACTGTTATCTGACTGGTATGTTATCTGACTGTTAACTGACTGGTATGTTATCTGACTGTTATCTGACTGTTATCTGTCTGTTATCTGACTGATATCTGACTGTTATCTGACTGTTATCTGACTGGTATGTTATCTGTCTGTTATCTGACTGTTATCTGACTGGTATGTTATCTGACTGTTAACTGACTGTTATCTGTCTGTTATCTGACTGTTATCTGACTGTTATCTGACTGTTATCTGTCTGTTATCTGACTGGTATGTTATCTGACTGTTATCTGACTGTTATCTGACTGTTATCTGTCTGTTATCTGACTGGTATGTTATCTGACTGTTAACTGACTGTTATCTGACTGTTATCTGACTGTTATCTGACTGTTATCTGTCTGTTATCTGACTGGTATGTTATCTGACTGTTATCTGTCTGTTATCTGTCTGGTATAGGACTGTTATCTGTCTGTTATCTGACTGTTATCTGACTGGTATGTTATCTGACTGTTATCTGACTGTTATCTGACTGTTAACTGACTGGTATAGGACTGTTATCTGTCTGTTATCTGACTGTTATCTGACTGGTATGTTATCTGACTGTTAACTGACTGTTATCTGACTGTTATCTGACTGTTATCTGACTGTTATCTGTCTGTTATCTGACTGGTATGTTATCTGACTGTTATCTGTCTGTTATCTGTCTGGTATAGGACTGTTATCTGTCTGTTATCTGACTGTTATCTGACTGGTATGTTATCTGACTGTTATCTGACTGTTATCTGACTGTTAACCTGTTGCTCCTACCCTCTACTTTTTTGAACATTTTGTTAAAAATCGCGCAACATTTCAGCGCCCTGCTACTCATGCCAGGAATATAGTACGTTCATATGGTTAGAATGTGTGGATAGGAAACTCTCGGACGTTTTTAAAACTGGTTAAATCACGACTGTGGCTATTACATAACGTGCGTTACATCGGAAAGCGCAGGAAAACCTGATCACAGAAAATGGAAATAAATATCTTGCGCCACTTCAAGCAATTGTTAACAGTGAGCCGAATTAGATAAGACCGAGCATTCAACTCCCACAGCATCCCCATGTTGTCGAGTATCTTGTGAATTTAATCATCTTTGATTCTTGGTTGAACCGAAAGAGGGGCACCGCTTACCTCCGGTCTCCGCCCAGATCATTCCGGAAGAGCTCTCTCCTGAAATTTTTTCCAAGACGACAGCTCATGATATTTACATCGCCTACGGATGATTTTTATCGCTTATTAACGTTTACTAATACCTAAAGTAGCATTACAAACGTATTTCGAAGTGTTTTGTGAAAGTTTATCGTCTACTTTTGAATTTTAAAAATGACGTTACGTTGTGAAATCGCTGTTTTTCGTTTATCACACAGTCTACATATAACGATATCTTGGCTTTATATGGCCCGATTTAATCGAAATAAAGACCCAATAGTGTTTATGGGACATCTAGGAGTGCCAACAAAGAAGATGGTGAAAGGTAATGACTGTTTTCTATTTTATTGTGCGGTTTTGTGTAACGTGAAATGCTAATTATTTTGTTTACGTCCCCTGCTGTGCTTTTGTGTTGTAGTGTATTGGTGCATGCTATCAGATAATAGCTTCTCATGCTGTCGCGAAAAGCATTTTAAAAATCTGACTTGTTGCCTGGATTCACAACGAGTGTAGCTTTAATTTGATACCCTGCATGTGTATTTTAATGAACTTTTGAGTTTTAACTAATACTATTAGCATTTAGCGTAGCACATTTGCATTTCCAGAGCTCTAGTTGGGACGCAAGCGTCCCAACTAGAGGCAAGAGGTTAACTGACTGGTATGTTATCTGACTGTTATCTGACTGTTATCTGACTGTTATCTGACTGGTATGTTATCTGACTGTTAACTGACTGGTATCTGTCTGTTATCTGACTGTTATCTGACTGGTATCTGTCTGTTATCTGACTGGTATGTTATCTGACTGTTAACTGACTGTTATCTGACTGTTTTCTGACTGGTATGTTATCTGTATGTTATCTGACTGTTATCTGACTGTTATCTGACTGTTATCTGTCTGTTATCTGACTGTTATCTGTCTGTTATCTGTCTGTTATCTGACTGTTATCTGTCTGTTATCTGACTGTTATCTGTCTGTTATCTGACTGGTATGTTATCTGACTGTTATCTGACTGTTATCTGACTGTTATCTGTCTGTTATCTGACTGGTATGTTATCTGACTGTTAACTGACTGTTATCTGACTGTTATCTGACTGTTATCTGACTGTTATCTGTCTGTTATCTGACTGGTATGTTATCTGACTGTTATCTGTCTGTTATCTGTCTGGTATAGGACTGTTATCTGTCTGTTATCTGACTGTTATCTGACTGGTATGTTATCTGACTGTTATCTGACTGTTATCTGACTGTTAACTGACTGGTATAGGACTGTTATCTGTCTGTTATCTGACTGTTATCTGACTGGTATGTTATCTGACTGTTAACTGACTGTTATCTGACTGTTATCTGACTGTTATCTGACTGTTATCTGTCTGTTATCTGACTGGTATGTTATCTGACTGTTATCTGTCTGTTATCTGTCTGGTATAGGACTGTTATCTGTCTGTTATCTGACTGTTATCTGACTGGTATGTTATCTGACTGTTATCTGACTGTTATCTGACTGTTAACCTGTTGCTCCTACCCTCTACTTTTTGAACATTTTGTTAAAAATCGCGCAACATTTCAGCGCCCTGCTACTCATGCCAGGAATATAGTACGTTCATATGGTTAGAATGTGTGGATAGGAAACTCTCGGACGTTTTTAAAACTGGTTAAATCACGACTGTGGCTATTACATAACGTGCGTTACATCGGAAAGCGCAGGAAAACCTGATCACAGAAAATGGAAATAAATATCTTGCGCCACTTCAAGCAATTGTTAACAGTGAGCCGAATTAGATAAGACCGAGCATTCAACTCCCACAGCATCCCCATGTTGTCGAGTATCTTGTGAATTTAATCATCTTTGATTCTTGGTTGAACCGAAGAGGGCACCGCTTACCTCCGGTCTCCGCCCAGATCATTCCGGAAGAGCTCTCTCCTGAAATTTTTCCAAGACGACAGCTCATGATATTTACATCGCCTACGGATGATTTTTATCGCTTATTAACGTTTACTAATACCTAAAGTAGCATTACAAACGTATTTGAAGTGTTTTGTGAAAGTTTATCGTCTACTTTTTGAATTTTAAAAAATGACGTTACGTTGTGAAATCGCTGTTTTTCGTTTATCACACAGTCTACATATAACGATATCTTGGCTTTATATGGCCCGATTTAATCGAAATAAAGACCCAATAGTGTTTATGGGACATCTAGGAGTGCCAACAAAGAAGATGGTGAAAGGTAATGACTGTTTTCTATTTTATTGTGCGGTTTGTGTAACGCCGAAATGCTAATTATTTTGTTTACGTCCCCTGCTGTGCTTTTGTGTTGTAGTGTATTGGTGCATGCTATCAGATAATAGCTTCTCATGCTGTCGCCGAAAAGCATTTTAAAAATCTGACTTGTTGCCTGGATTCACAACGAGTGTAGCTTTAATTTGATACCCTGCATGTGTATTTTAATGAACTTTTGAGTTTTAACTAATACTATTAGCATTTAGCGTAGCACATTTGCATTTCCAGAGCTCTAGTTGGGACGCAAGCGTCCCAACTAGAGGCAAGAGGTTAACTGACTGGTATGTTATCTGACTGTTATCTGACTGTTATCTGACTGTTATCTGACTGGTATGTTATCTGACTGTTAACTGACTGGTATCTGTCTGTTATCTGACTGTTATCTGACTGGTATCTGTCTGTTATCTGACTGGTATGTTATCTGACTGTTAACTGACTGTTATCTGACTGTTTTCTGACTGGTATGTTATCTGTATGTTATCTGACTGTTATCTGACTGTTATCTGACTGTTATCTGACTGTTATCTGTCTGTTATCTGACTGTTATCTGTCTGTTATCTGTCTGTTATCTGACTGTTATCTGTCTGTTATCTGACTGTTATCTGTCTGTTATCTGACTGTTATCTGTCTGTTATCTGACTGTTATCTGACTGTTATCTGTCTGTTATCTGACTGTTATCTGTCTGTTATCTGACTGTTATCTGTCTGTTATCTGACTGTTATCTGACTGGTATGTTATCTGTCTGGTATCTGACTGTTATCTGACTGTTATCTGACTGTTATCTGTCTGTTATCTGACTGTTATCTGACTGTTATCTGTCTGTTATCTGACTGGTATCTGACTGTTATCTGTATGTTATCTGACTGTTATCTGACTGTTATCTGTCTGGTATCTGACTGTTATCTGACTGTTATCTGTCTGGTATCTGTCTGTTATATGTCTGTTATCTGTCTGTTATCTGACTGTTATCTGACTGTTATCTGACTGTTATCTGACTGTTATCTGTCTGTCATCTGACTGTTATCTGACTGTTATTTGACTATTATCTGTCTGTTATCTGACTGTTATCTGATGGTTATCTGACTGTTATCTGACTGTTATCTGACTGTTATCTGTCTGGTATCTGACTGTTATCTGACTGTTATCTGTCTGTCATCTGACTGTTATCTGACTGTTATCTGACTATTATCTGTCTGTTATCTGACTGTTATCTGACTGTTATCTGACTATTATCTGTCTGTTATCTGACTGTTATCTGATGGTTATCTGACTGTTATCTGACTGTTATCTGACTGTTATCTGTCTGGTATCTGTCTGTCATCTGACTGTTATCTGACTGTTATCTGACTATTATCTGTCTGTTATCTGACTGTTATCTGACTGTTATCTGATTGTTATCTGACTGTTAACTGACTGGTATGTTATCTGACTGTTATCTGACTGTTATCTGACTGTTATCTGTCTGTTATCTGACTGTTTCTGACTGTTATCTGACTGGTATGTTATCTGACTGTTAACTGACTGGTATGTTATCTGACTGTTATCTGACTGTTATATGTCTGTTATCTGACTGTTATCTGACTGTTATCTGACTGTTATCTGACTGTTAACTGACTGGTATGTTATCTGACTGTTATCTGACTGTTATCTGACTGGTATGTTATCTGAATGTTATCTGACTGGTATCTGACTGTTATCTGTCTGTTATCTGACTGTTATCTGACTGTTATCTGACTGTTATCTGACTGGTATGTTATCTGAATGTTATCTGACTGGTATCTGACTGTTATCTGTCTGTTATCTGACTGTTATCTGTCTGGTATCTGACTGTTATCTGACTGTTATCTGTCTGTTATCTGACTGTTATCTGTCTGTTATCTGACTGTTATCTGTCTGTTATCTGACTGTTATCTGTCTGTTATCTGACTGTTATCTGACTGTTATCTGTCTGTTATCTGACTGTTATCTGTCTGTTATCTGTCTGTTATCTGACTGTTATCTGTCTGTTATCTGACTGTTATCTGACTGGTATGTTATCTGTCTGGTATCTGACTGTTATCTGACTGTTATCTGACTGTTATCTGTCTGTTATCTGACTGTTATCTGACTGTTATCTGTCTGTTATCTGACTGGTATCTGACTGTTATCTGTCTGGTATCTGTCTGTTATATGTCTGTTATCTGTCTGTTATCTGACTGTTATCTGACTGTTATCTGACTGTTATCTGTCTGTCATCTGACTGTTATCTGACTGTTATCTGACTATTATCTGTCTGTTATCTGACTGTTATCTGATGGTTATCTGACTGTTATCTGACTGTTATCTGACTGTTATCTGTCTGGTATCTGACTGTTATCTGACTGTTATCTGTCTGTCATCTGACTGTTATCTGACTGTTATCTGACTATTATCTGTCTGTTATCTGACTGTTATCTGACTGTTATCTGACTATTATCTGTCTGTTATCTGACTGTTATCTGATGGTTATCTGACTGTTATCTGACTGTTATCTGACTGTTATCTGTCTGGTATCTGACTGTTATCTGACTGTTATCTGTCTGTCATCTGACTGTTATCTGACTGTTATCTGACTATTATCTGTCTGTTATCTGACTGTTATCTGATTGTTATCTGACTGTTATCTGACTGTTATCTGACTGTTATCTGTCTGTTATCTGACTGTTATCTGACTGATATCTGACTGTTATCTGTCTGTTATCTGACTGTTATCTGACTGTTATCTGTCTGTTATCTGTCTGTTATCTGACTGATATCTGACTGTTATCTGACTGTTATCTGTCTGTTATCTGACTGTTATCTGACTGATATCTGACTGTTATCTGACTGTTATCTGTCTGTTATCTGACTGGTATGTTATCTGATTGTTATCTGACTGTTAACTGACTGGTATGTTATCTGACTGTTATCTGACTGTTATCTGACTGTTATCTGTCTGTTATCTGACTGTTTCTGACTGTTATCTGACTGGTATGTTATCTGACTGTTAACTGACTGGTATGTTATCTGACTGTTATCTGACTGTTATCTGTCTGTTATCTGACTGTTATCTGACTGTTATCTGACTGTTATCTGACTGTTAACTGACTGGTATGTTATCTGACTGTTATCTGACTGTTATCTGACTGGTATGTTATCTGAATGTTATCTGACTGGTATCTGACTGTTATCTGTCTGTTATCTGACTGTTATCTGACTGTTATCTGACTGTTATCTGACTGGTATGTTATCTGAATGTTATCTGACTGGTATCTGACTGTTATCTGTCTGTTATCTGACTGTTATCTGTCTGGTATCTGACTGTTATCTGACTGTTATCTGTCTGTTATCTGACTGTTATCTGACTGTTATCTGTCTGGTATCTGACTGTTATATGTCTGTTATCTGACTGTTATCTGTCTGTTATCTGACTGTTATCTGACTGGTATGTTATCTGACTGTTAACTGACTGGTATGTTATCTGACTGTTATCTGACTGTTATCTGTCTGTTATCTGACTGTTATCTGACTGTTATCTGACTGTTATGTTATCTGACTGTTATCTGTCTGTTATCTGACTGGTATGTTATCTGACTGTTAACTGACTGGTATCTGTCTGTTATCTGACTGTTATCTGACTGGTATCTGTCTGTTATCTGACTGGTATGTTATCTGACTGTTAACTGACTGTTATCTGACTGTTTTCTGACTGGTATGTTATCTGTATGTTATCTGACTGTTATCTGTCTGTTATCTGACTGTTATCTGACTGGTATGTTATCTGTCTGGTATCTGACTGTTATCTGACTGTTATCTGACTGTTATCTGACTGGTATGTTATCTGTCTGGTATCTGACTGGTATGTTATCTGACTGTTATCTGACTGTTATCTGACTGTTATCTGACTGTTATATGTCTGTTATCTGTCTGTTATCTGACTGGTATCTGACTGTTATCTGACTGTTATCTGTCTGTTATCTGTCTGGTATCTGACTGTTATCTGACTGTTATCTGACTGTTATCTGACTGGTATCTGACTGTTATCTGTCTGTCATCTGACTGTTATCTGACTGTTATCTGACTATTATCTGTCTGTTATCTGACTGTTATCTGACTGTTATCTGACTGTTATCTGACTGTTATCTGACTGGTATCTGACTGTTATCTGTCTGTTATCTGACTGTTAACTGACTGGTATGTTATCTGACTGTTATCTGACTGTTATCTGACTGTTATCTGACTGTTATCTGACTGTTATCTGTCTGTTATCTGACTGTTAACTGACTGGTATGTTATCTGACTGTTATCTGACTGTTATCTGACTGTTATCTGACTGTTATCTGACTGTTATCTGACTGGTATGTTATCTGACTGTTATCTGACTGTTATCTGACTGTTATCTGACTGTTATCTGACTGTTATCTGACTGGTATCTGTCTGGTATCTGACTGTTATCTGTCTGTTATCTGACTGTTAACTGACTGGTATGTTATCTGACTGTTATCTGACTGTTATCTGACTGTTATCTGACTGTTATCTGACTGTTATCTGACTGTTATCTGACTGTTATCTGTCTGTTATCTGACTGTTATCTGACTATTATCTGTCTGTTATCTGACTGTTATCTGACTGTTATCTGACTGTTATCTGTCTGTTATCTGACTGGTATCTGGCTGTTATCTGTCTGTTATCTGACTGTTATCTGACTGATATCTGACTGTTATCTGACTGTTATCTGTCTGTTATCTGACTGGTATGTTATCTGATTGTTATCTGACTGTTAACTGACTGGTATGTTATCTGACTGTTATCTGACTGTTATCTGTCTGTTATCTGTCTGTTATCTGACTGGTATGTTATCTGATTGTTATCTGACTGTTAACTGACTGGTATGTTATCTGACTGTTATCTGACTGTTATCTGACTGTTATCTGACTGTTATCTGTCTGTTATCTGACTGTTATCTGACTGTTAACTGACTGGTATGTTATCTGACTGTTATCTGACTGTTATCTGACTGGTATGTTATCTGAATGTTATCTGACTGGTATCTGACTGTTATCTGACTGTTATCTGTCTGTTATCTGACTGGTATGTTATCTGATTGTTATCTGACTGGTATCTGACTGTTATCTGACTGTTATCTGACTGTTATCTGTCTGTTATCTGACTGGTATGTTATCTGATTGTTATCTGACTGTTAACTGACTGGTATGTTATCTGACTGTTATCTGACTGTTATCTGTCTGTTATCTGACTGTTTCTGACTGTTATCTGACTGGTATGTTATCTGACTGTTAACTGACTGGTATGTTATCTGACTGTTATCTGTCTGTTATCTGACTGTTATCTGACTGTTATCTGACTGTTATCTGACTGTTAACTGACTGGTATGTTATCTGACTGTTATCTGACTGTTATCTGACTGTTATCTGACTGTTATCTGACTGGTATGTTATCTGAATGTTATCTGACTGGTATCTGACTGTTATCTGTCTGTTATCTGACTGTTATCTGACTGTTATCTGACTGTTATCTGACTGGTATGTTATCTGACTGTTATTAGACTGTTATCTGACTGTTATCTGTCTGGTATCTGACTGTTATCTGACTGTTATCTGTCTGTTATCTGACTGTTATCTGACTGTTATCTGACTGTTATCTGACTGGTATGTTATCTGACTGTTATTAGACTGTTATCTGACTGTTATCTGTCTGTTATCTGACTGTTATCTGACTGTTATCTGTCTGGTATCTGACTGTTATATGTCTGTTATCTGACTGTTATCTGTCTGTTATCTGTCTGTTATCTGACTGTTATCTGACTGGTATGGTATCTGACTGTTAACTGACTGGTATGTTATCTGACTGTTATCTGACTGTTATCTGACTGTTATGTTATCTGACTGTTATCTGTCTGTTATCTGACTGGTATGTGTCTGTTATCTGTACTGTTATCTGACTGTTATCTGACTGGTATCTGTCTGTTATCTGTTATGTTACTGTTCTGACTGTTATCTGACTGGTTATCTGTTATCTGACTGTTATCTGACTGACTGTATGTTATCTGACTGTTATCTGACTGTTATCTGACTGTTATCTGACTGTTATCTCTGTTACTGGTACTGTTATCTGTATGTTATCTGTTATCTGACTGTTATCTGACTGTTATCTGTCTGTTATCTGGTATCTGACTGTTATCTGTTATCTGACTGTTATGGTTATCTGACTGTTATCTGTCTGTATCTGACTGTTATCTGACTGTTATCTGTCTTATCTGTTATCTGTTATCTGACTGTTATCTGTTATCTGACTGTTATCTACTGTTATCTGTCTGGTATCTGACTGTTATCTGATGTCTTATCTGTCTGTTATCTATTATCTGTTATCTGACTGTTATCTGACTGTTATCTGACTGTTATCTGTCTGTTATCTGACTGTTATCTGTCTGTTATCTGACTGTTATCTGTCTGTTATCTGTCTGTTATCTGACTGTTATCTGTTATCTGACTATTATCTGTCTGTTATCTGACTGTTATCTGACTGTTATCTGACTGTTATCTGACTATTATCTGTCTGTTATCTGACTGTTATCTGTTATCTGACTGTTATCTGACTGTTATCTGACTGTTATCTGTTATCTCTGTTATCTGTTACTGTTATCTGACTGTTATCTGTTATCTGTTATCTGTCTGTTATCTGACTGTTATCTGACTGTTATCTGACTGTTATCTGTCTGTTATCTGACTGTTATCTGTTATCTGACTGTTATCTGTCTGTTATCTGACTGTTATCTGTCTGTTATCTGACTGTTATCTGACTGTTATCTGTTACTGTTATCTGACTGTTATTATCTGTCTGTCTGTTATCTGACTGTTATCTGTCTGTTATCTGTTATCTGACTGTATGTTATCTGATTGTTATCTGACTGTTAACTATCTCTGTTATCTGTTATCTGTATCTGTTATCTGACTGTTATCTGTCTGTTATCTGACTGTTATCTGACTGTTATCTGTCTGTTATCTGACTGTTATCTGACTGTTATCTGTCTGTTATCTGACTGTTATCTACTGTTATCTGACTGTTAACTGACTGGTATGTTATCTGACTGTTAATCTGACTGTTATCTGTCTGTTATCTGACTGTTATCTGACTGTTATCTGACTGTTAACTGACTGGTATGTTATCTGACTGTTATCTGACTGTTATCTGACTGGTATGTTATCTGAATGTTATCTGACTGGTATCTGACTGTTATCTGTCTGTTATCTGACTGTTATCTGACTGTTATCTGACTGTTATCTGACTGGTATGTTATCTGAATGTTATCTGACTGGTATCTGACTGTTATCTGTCTGTTATCTGACTGTTATCTGTCTGGTATCTGACTGTTATCTGACTGTTATCTGTCTGTTATCTGACTGTTATCTGACTGTTATCTGTCTGGTATCTGACTGTTATATGTCTGTTATCTGACTGTTATCTGTCTGTTATCTGACTGTTATCTGACTGGTATGTTATCTGACTGTTATCTGACTGTTATCTGTCTGTTATCTGACTGGTATGTTATCTGACTGTTATCTGACTGGTATCTGTCTGTTATCTGACTGGTATGTTATCTGACTGTTAACTGACTGTTATCTGACTGTTTTCTGACTGGTATGTTATCTGTATGTTATCTGACTGTTATCTGTCTGTTATCTGACTGTTATCTGACTGGTATGTTATCTGTCTGGTATCTGACTGTTATCTGACTGTTATCTGACTGTTATCTGACTGGTATGTTATCTGTCTGGTATCTGACTGGTATGTTATCTGACTGTTATCTGACTGTTATCTGACTGTTATATGTCTGTTATCTGTCTGTTATCTGACTGGTATCTGACTGTTATCTGTATGTTATCTGACTGTTATCTGACTGTTATCTGACTGTTATCTGACTGTTATCTGACTGGTATCTGTCTGGTATCTGTCTGTTATATGTCTGGTATCTGTCTGTTATCTGTCTGTTATCTGACTGTTATCTGACTGTTATCTGACTGTTATCTGACTGTTATCTGTCTGGTATCTGACTGTTATATGTCTGTTATCTGACTGTTATCTGTCTGTTATCTGTCTGGTATCTGACTGTTATCTGACTGTTATCTGACTGGTATCTGACTGTTATCTGTCTGTCATCTGACTGTTATCTGACTGTTATCTGACTATTATCTGTCTGTTATCTGACTGTTATCTGACTGTTATCTGACTGTTATCTGACTGGTATCTGACTGTTATCTGTCTGTTATCTGACTGTTATCTGACTGTTATCTGACTGGTATGTTATCTGACTGTTATCTGACTGTTATCTGACTGTTATCTGACTGTTATCTGACTGTTATCTGACTGTTATCTGTCTGTTATCTGACTGTTATCTGACTATTATCTGTCTGTTATCTGACTGTTATCTGACTGATATCTGACTGTTATCTGTCTGTTATCTGACTGGTATCTGGCTGTTATCTGTCTGTTATCTGATTGTTATCTGACTGATATCTGACTGTTATCTGACTGTTATCTGACTGGTATGTTATCTGATTGTTATCTGACTGATATCTGACTGTTATCTGACTGTTATCTGTCTGTTATCTGACTGGTATGTTATCTGATTGTTATCTGACTGTTAACTGACTGGTATGTTATCTGACTGTTATCTGACTGTTATCTGTCTGTTATCTGTCTGTTATCTGACTGGTATGTTATCTGTTTGTTATCTGACTGTTAACTGACTGGTATGTTATCTGACTGTTATCTGACTGTTATCTGACTGTTATCTGACTGTTATCTGTCTGTTATCTGACTGTTATCTGACTGTTAACTGACTGGTATGTTATCTGACTGTTATCTGACTGTTATCTGACTGGTATGTTATCTGAATGTTATCTGACTGGTATCTGACTGTTATCTGTCTGTTATCTGACTGTTATCTGACTGTTATCTGACTGGTATGTTATCTGACTGTTATCTGACTGTTATCTGTCTGGTATCTGTCTGTTATCTGACTGGTATGTTATCTGATTGTTATCTGACTGTTAACTGACTGGTATGTTATCTGACTGTTATCTGACTGTTATCTGTCTGTTATCTGACTGTTATCTGACTGTTATCTGACTGTTATCTGACTGTTAACTGACTGGTATGTTATCTGACTGTTATCTGACTGTTATCTGACTGTTATCTGACTGGTATGTTATCTGAATGTTATCTGACTGGTATCTGACTGTTATCTGTCTGTTATCTGACTGTTATCTGACTGTTATCTGACTGTTATCTGACTGGTATGTTATCTGACTGTTATTAGACTGTTATCTGACTGTTATCTGTCTGGTATCTGACTGTTATCTGACTGTTATCTGTCTGTTATCTGACTGTTATCTGACTGTTATCTGTCTGGTATCTGACTGTTATATGTCTGTTATCTGACTGTTATCTGTCTGTTATCTGTCTGTTATCTGACTGTTATCTGACTGGTATGGTATCTGACTGTTAACTGACTGGTATGTTATCTGACTGTTATCTGACTGTTATGTTATCTGACTGTTATCTGTCTGTTATCTGACTGGTATGTTATCTGACTGTTAACTGACTGGTATCTGTCTGTTATCTGACTGTTATCTGACTGGTATCTGTCTGTTATCTGACTGGTATGTTATCTGACTGTTAACTGACTGTTATCTGACTGTTTTCTGACTGGTATGTTATCTGTATGTTATCTGACTGTTATCTGACTGTTATCTGTCTGTTATCTGACTGTTATCTGACTGGTATGTTATCTGTCTGGTATCTGACTGTTATCTGACTGTTATCTGACTGTTATCTGACTGGTATGTTATCTGTCTGGTATTTGACTGTTATCTGACTGGTATGTTATCTGACTGTTATCTGACTGTTATCTGACTGTTATATGTCTGTTATCTGTCTGTTATCTGACTGGTATCTGACTGTTATCTGTATGTTATCTGACTGTTATCTGACTGTTATCTGACTGTTATCTGTCAGGTATCTGTCTGTTATCTGTCTGTTATCTGACTGTTATCTGACTGTTATCTGACTGTTATCTGACTGTTATCTGTCTGGTATCTGACTGTTATATGTCTGTTATCTGACTGTTATCTGTCTGTTATCTGTCTGGTATCTGACTGTTATCTGACTGTTATCTGACTGTTATCTGACTGGTATCTGACTGTTATCTGTCTGTCATCTGACTGTTATCTGACTGTTATCTGACTGTTATCTGACTGTTATCTGACTGGTATGTTATCTGTCTGGTATCTGACTGTTATCTGACTGGTATGTTATCTGACTGTTATCTGACTGTTATCTGACTGTTATATGTCTGTTATCTGTCTGTTATCTGACTGGTATCTGACTGTTATCTGTATGTTATCTGACTGTTATCTGACTGTTATCTGTCTGGTATCTGACTGTTATCTGACTGTTATCTGTCTGGTATCTGTCTGTTATCTGTCTGTTATCTGTCTGTTATCTGACTGTTATCTGACTGTTATCTGACTGTTATCTGACTGTTATCTGTCTGGTATCTGACTGTTATATGTCTGTTATCTGACTGTTATCTGTCTGTTATCTGTCTGGTATCTGACTGTTATCTGACTGTTATCTGACTATTATCTGTCTGTTATCTGACTGTTATCTGACTGTTATCTGACTGTTATCTGACTATTATCTGTCTGTTATATGACTGTTATCTGATGGTTATCTGACTGTTATCTGACTGTTATCTGACTGTTATCTGTCTGGTATCTGACTGTTATCTGACTGTTATCTGTCTGTCATCTGACTGTTATCTGACTGTTATCTGACTATTATCTGTCTGTTATCTGACTGTTATCTGACTGTTATCTGACTATTATCTGTCTGTTATCTGACTGTTATCTGATGGTTATCTGACTGTTATCTGACTGTTATCTGACTGTTATCTGTCTGGTATCTGACTGTTATCTGACTGTTATCTGTCTGTCATCTGACTGTTATCTGACTGTTATCTGACTATTATCTGTCTGTTATCTGACTGTTATCTGATTGTTATCTGACTGTTATCTGACTGTTATCTGTCTGTTATCTGACTGTTATCTGACTGATATCTGACTGTTATCTGTCTGTTATCTGACTGGTATGTTATCTGATTGTTATCTGACTGTTAACTGACTGGTATGTTATCTGACTGTTATCTGACTGTTATCTGACTGTTATCTGTCTGTTATCTGACTGTTTCTGACTGTTATCTGACTGGTATGTTATCTGACTGTTAACTGACTGGTATGTTATCTGACTGTTAATCTGACTGTTATCTGTCTGTTATCTGACTGTTATCTGACTGTTATCTGTCTGTTATCTGACTGTTAACTGACTGGTATGTTATCTGACTGTTATCTGACTGTTATCTGACTGTTATCTGTCTGTTATCTGACTGTTATCTGACTGTTATCTGACTGTTATCTGACTGGTATGTTATCTGAATGTTATCTGACTGGTATCTGACTGTTATCTGTCTGTTATCTGACTGTTATCTGTCTGGTATCTGACTGTTATCTGACTGTTATCTGTCTGTTATCTGACTGTTATCTGACTGTTATCTGTCTGGTATCTGACTGTTATATGTCTGTTATCTGACTGTTATCTGTCTGTTATCTGACTGTTATCTGACTGGTATGTTATCTGACTGTTATCTGACTGTTATCTGTCTGTTATCTGACTGTTATCTGACTGTTATCTGTCTGGTATCTGACTGTTATATGTCTGTTATCTGACTGTTATCTGTCTGTTATCTGACTGTTAACTGACTGGTATGTTATCTGACTGTTATCTGACTGTTATCTGTCTGTTATCTGACTGTTATCTGACTGTTATCTGACTGTTATGTTATCTGACTGTTATCTGTCTGTTATCTGACTGGTATGTTATCTGACTGTTAACTGACTGGTATCTGTCTGTTATCTGACTGTTATCTGACTGTTATCTGACTGTTATGTTATCTGACTGTTATCTGTCTGTTATCTGACTGGTATGTTATCTGACTGTTAACTGACTGGTATCTGTCTGTTATCTGACTGTTATCTGACTGGTATCTGTCTGTTATCTGACTGGTATGTTATCTGACTGTTAACTGACTGTTATCTGACTGTTATCTGACTGTTATCTGACTGGTATGTTATCTGTCTGGTATCTGACTGTTATCTGACTGTTATCTGACTGTTATCTGACTGGTATGTTATCTGTCTGGTATCTGACTGGTATGTTATCTGACTGTTATCTGACTGTTATCTGACTGTTATATGTCTGTTATCTGTCTGTTATCTGACTGGTATCTGACTGTTATCTGTATGTTATCTGACTGTTATCTGACTGTTATCTGACTGTTATCTGACTGTTATCTGACTGTTATCTGACTGGTATCTGTCTGGTATCTGTCTGTTATATGTCTGGTATCTGTCTGTTATCTGTCTGTTATCTGACTGTTATCTGACTGTTATCTGACTGTTATCTGTCTGGTATCTGACTGTTATATGTCTGTTATCTGACTGTTATCTGTCTGTTATCTGTCTGGTATCTGACTGTTATCTGACTGTTATCTGACTGGTATCTGACTGTTATCTGTCTGTCATCTGACTGTTATCTGACTGTTATCTGACTATTATCTGTCTGTTATCTGACTGTTATCTGACTGTTATCTGACTGTTATCTGACTGGTATCTGACTGTTATCTGTCTGTTATCTGACTGTTATCTGACTGTTATCTGACTGGTATGTTATCTGACTGTTATCTGACTGTTATCTGACTGTTATCTGACTGTTATCTGACTGTTATCTGTCTGTTATCTGACTGTTATCTGACTATTATCTGTCTGTTATCTGACTGTTATCTGACTGTTATCTGACTGTTATCTGTCTGTTATCTGACTGGTATCTGGCTGTTATCTGTCTGTTATCTGACTGTTATCTGACTGATATCTGACTGTTATCTGACTGTTATCTGTCTGTTATCTGACTGGTATGTTATCTGATTGTTATCTGACTGTTAACTGACTGGTATGTTATCTGACTGTTATCTGACTGTTATCTGTCTGTTATCTGACTGGTATGTTATCTGATTGTTATCTGACTGTTAACTGACTGGTATGTTATCTGACTGTTATCTGACTGTTATCTGACTGTTATCTGTCTGTTATCTGACTGTTATCTGACTGTTAACTGACTGGTATGTTATCTGACTGTTATCTGACTGTTATCTGACTGGTATGTTATCTGAATGTTATCTGACTGGTATCTGACTGTTATCTGTCTGTTATCTGACTGTTATCTGACTGGTATGTTATCTGACTGTTATCTGACTGTTATCTGTCTGGTATCTGTCTGTTATCTGACTGTTATCTGACTATTATCTGTCTGTTATCTGACTGTTATCTGATTGTTATCTGACTGTTATCTGACTGGTATGTTATCTGACTGTTATCTGACTGTTATCTGTCTGGTATCTGTCTGTTATCTGACTGTTATCTGACTATTATCTGACTGTTATCTGACTGTTATCTGTCTGGTATCTGATTGTTATCTGACTGTTATCTGACTGTTATCTGTCTGTTATCTGACTGTTATCTGACTGATATCTGACTGTTATCTGACTGTTATCTGTCTGTTATCTGACTGGTATGTTATCTGATTGTTATCTGACTGTTAACTGACTGGTATGTTATCTGACTGTTATCTGACTGTTATCTGTCTGTTATCTGACTGTTATCTGACTGTTATCTGACTGTTATCTGACTGTTAACTGACTGGTATGTTATCTGACTGTTATCTGACTGTTATCTGACTGTTATCTGACTGGTATGTTATCTGAATGTTATCTGACTGGTATCTGACTGTTATCTGTCTGTTATCTGACTGTTATCTGACTGTTATCTGACTGTTATCTGACTGGTATGTTATCTGACTGTTATTAGACTGTTATCTGACTGTTATCTGTCTGGTATCTGACTGTTATCTGACTGTTATCTGTCTGTTATCTGACTGTTATCTGACTGTTATCTGTCTGGTATCTGACTGTTATATGTCTGTTATCTGACTGTTATCTGTCTGTTATCTGTCTGTTATCTGACTGTTATCTGACTGGTATGGTATCTGACTGTTAACTGACTGGTATGTTATCTGACTGTTATCTGACTGTTATCTGACTGTTATCTGACTGTTATGTTATCTGACTGTTATCTGTCTGTTATCTGACTGGTATGTTATCTGACTGTTAACTGACTGGTATCTGTCTGTTATCTGACTGTTATCTGACTGGTATCTGTCTGGTATCTGACTGGTATGTTATCTGACTGTTAACTGACTGTTATCTGACTGTTTTCTGACTGGTATGTTATCTGTATGTTATCTGACTGTTATCTGACTGTTATCTGTCTGTTATCTGACTGTTATCTGACTGGTATGTTATCTGTCTGGTATCTGACTGTTATCTGACTGTTATCTGACTGTTATCTGACTGGTATGTTATCTGTCTGGTATCTGACTGTTATCTGACTGGTATGTTATCTGACTGTTATCTGACTGTTATATGTCTGTTATCTGTCTGTTATCTGTCTGGTATCTGACTGTTATCTGACTGTTATCTGACTGTTATCTGACTGTTATCTGTCTGGTATCTGACTGTTATATGTCTGTTATCTGACTGTTATCTGTCTGTTATCTGTCTGGTATCTGACTGTTATCTGACTGTTATCTGACTGTTATCTGACTGGTATCTGACTGTTATCTGTCTGTCATCTGACTGTTATCTGACTGTTATCTGACTGTTATCTGACTGTTATCTGTCTGTTATCTGTCTGTTATCTGACTGGTATGTTATCTGATTGTTATCTGACTGTTAACTGACTGGTATGTTATCTGACTGTTATCTGACTGTTATCTGACTGTTATCTGACTGTTATCTGTCTGTTATCTGACTGTTATCTGACTGTTAACTGACTGGTATGTTATCTGACTGTTATCTGACTGTTATCTGACTGGTATGTTATCTGAATGTTATCTGACTGGTATCTGACTGTTATCTGTCTG
Source organism: Oncorhynchus nerka (assembly GCF_034236695.1). NCBI lineage: Eukaryota > Metazoa > Chordata > Actinopteri > Salmoniformes > Salmonidae > Oncorhynchus > Oncorhynchus nerka. The sequence continues at coordinate 21,847 of NW_027038707.1, forward strand.
GTATCTGTCTGTTATCTGACTGTTATCTGTCTGTTATCTGACTGTTATCTGACTGTTATCTGTCTGGTATCTGACTGTTATATGTCTGTTATCTGACTGTTATCTGTCTGTTATCTGTCTGTTATCTGACTGTTATCTGACTGGTATGGTATCTGACTGTTAACTGACTGGTATGTTATCTGACTGTTATCTGACTGTTATCTGACTGTTATCTGACTGTTATGTTATCTGACTGTTATCTGTCTGTTATCTGACTGGTATGTTATCTGACTGTTAACTGACTGGTATCTGTCTGTTATCTGACTGTTATCTGACTGGTATCTGTCTGTTATCTGACTGGTATGTTATCTGACTGTTAACTGACTGTTATCTGACTGTTTTCTGACTGGTATGTTATCTGTATGTTATCTGACTGTTATCTGACTGTTATCTGACTGGTATGTTATCTGAATGTTATCTGACTGGTATCTGACTGTTATCTGTCTGGTATCTGTCTGTTATCTGACTGTTATCTGTCTGTTATCTGACTGTTATCTGACTGTTATCTGTCTGGTATCTGACTGTTATATGTCTGTTATCTGACTGTTATCTGTCTGTTATCTGTCTGTTATCTGACTGTTATCTGACTGGTATGGTATCTGACTGTTAACTGACTGGTATGTTATCTGACTGTTATCTGACTGTTATCTGACTGTTATCTGACTGTTATGTTATCTGACTGTTATCTGTCTGTTATCTGACTGGTATGTTATCTGACTGTTAACTGACTGGTATCTGTCTGTTATCTGACTGTTATCTGACTGGTATCTGTCTGTTATCTGACTGGTATGTTATCTGACTGTTAACTGACTGTTATCTGACTGTTTTCTGACTGGTATGTTATCTGTATGTTATCTGACTGTTATCTGACTGTTATCTGTCTGTTATCTGACTGTTATCTGACTGGTATGTTATCTGTCTGGTATCTGACTGTTATCTGACTGTTATCTGACTGTTATCTGACTGGTATGTTATCTGTCTGGTATCTGACTGTTATCTGACTGGTATGTTATCTGACTGTTATCTGACTGTTATCTGACTGTTATATGTCTGTTATCTGTCTGTTATCTGACTGGTATCTGACTGTTATCTGTATGTTATCTGACTGTTATCTGACTGTTATCTGACTGTTATCTGTCAGGTATCTGTCTGTTATCTGTCTGTTATCTGACTGTTATCTGACTGTTATCTGACTGTTATCTGTCTGGTATCTGACTGTTATCTGTCTGTTATATGTCTGGTATCTGTCTGTTATCTGTCTGTTATCTGACTGTTATCTGACTGTTATCTGACTGTTATCTGACTGTTATCTGTCTGGTATCTGACTGTTATCTGTCTGTTATATGTCTGGTATCTGTCTGTTATCTGTCTGTTATCTGACTGTTATCTGACTGTTATCTGACTGTTATCTGTCTGGTATCTGACTGTTATATGTCTGTTATCTGACTGTTATCTGTCTGTTATCTGTCTGTTATCTGACTGTTATCTGTCTGATATCTGTCTGTTATCTGATTGTTATCTGACTGTTAACTGACTGGTATCTGTCTGTTATCTGTCTGTTATCTGACTGGTATGTTATCTGACTGTTAACTGACTGGTATGTTATCTGACTGTTATCTGACTGTTATCTGACTGTTATCTGTCTGTTATCTGACTGTTTCTGACTGTTATCTGACTGGTATGTTATCTGACTGTTAACTGACTGGTATGTTATCTGACTGTTATCTGACTGTTATCTGTCTGTTATCTGACTGTTATCTGACTGTTATCTGACTGTTATCTGACTGTTAACTGACTGGTATGTTATCTGACTGTTATCTGACTGTTATCTGACTGTTATCTGACTGGTATCTGACTGTTATCTGTCTGGTATCTGACTGTTATATGTCTGTTATCTGACTGTTATCTGTCTGTTATCTGTCTGTTATCTGTCTGTTATCTGAATGTTATCTGACTGGTATCTGACTGTTATCTGTCTGTTATCTGACTGTTATCTGACTGTTATCTGACTGTTATCTGACTGGTATGTTATCTGACTGTTATTAGACTGTTATCTGACTGTTATCTGTCTGGTATCTGACTGTTATCTGACTGTTATCTGTCTGTTATCTGACTGTTATCTGACTGTTATCTGTCTGGTATCTGACTGTTATATGTCTGTTATCTGACTGTTATCTGTCTGTTATCTGTCTGTTATCTGACTGTTATCTGACTGGTATGGTATCTGACTGTTAACTGACTGGTATGTTATCTGACTGTTATCTGACTGTTATCTGACTGTTATCTGACTGTTATGTTATCTGACTGTTATCTGTCTGTTATCTGACTGGTATGTTATCTGACTGTTAACTGACTGGTATCTGTCTGTTATCTGACTGTTATCTGACTGGTATCTGTCTGTTATCTGACTGGTATGTTATCTGACTGTTAACTGACTGTTATCTGACTGTTTTCTGACTGGTATGTTATCTGTATGTTATCTGACTGTTATCTGACTGTTATCTGTCTGTTATCTGACTGTTATCTGACTGGTATGTTATCTGTCTGGTATCTGACTGTTATCTGACTGTTATCTGACTGTTATCTGACTGGTATGTTATCTGTCTGGTATCTGACTGTTATCTGACTGGTATGTTATCTGACTGTTATCTGACTGTTATCTGACTGTTATATGTCTGTTATCTGTCTGTTATCTGACTGGTATCTGACTGTTATCTGTATGTTATCTGACTGTTATCTGACTGTTATCTGACTGTTATCTGTCAGGTATCTGTCTGTTATCTGTCTGTTATCTGACTGTTATCTGACTGTTATCTGACTGTTATCTGACTGTTATCTGTCTGGTATCTGACTGTTATCTGTCTGTTATATGTCTGGTATCTGTCTGTTATCTGTCTGTTATCTGACTGTTATCTGACTGTTATCTGACTGTTATCTGACTGTTATCTGTCTGGTATCTGACTGTTATCTGTCTGTTATATGTCTGGTATCTGTCTGTTATCTGTCTGTTATCTGACTGTTATCTGACTGTTATCTGACTGTTATCTGACTGTTATCTGTCTGGTATCTGACTGTTATATGTCTGTTATCTGACTGTTATCTGTCTGTTATCTGTCTGGTATCTGACTGTTATCTGACTGTTATCTGACTATTATCTGTCTGTTATCTGACTGTTATCTGACTGTTATCTGACTGTTATCTGACTGGTATCTGTCTGGTATCTGACTGTTATCTGTCTGTTATCTGACTGTCAACTGACTGGTATGTTATCTGACTGTTATCTGACTGTTATCTGACTGTTATCTGACTGTTATCTGTCTGTTATCTGACTGTTATCTGACTATTATCTGTCTGTTATCTGACTGATATCTGACTGTTGTCTGACTCTTATCTGTCTGTTATCTGACTGGTATGTTATCTGACTGTTAACTGACTGGTATGTTATCTGACTGTTATCTGACTGTTATCTGACTATTATCTGTCTGTTATCTGACTGTTATCTGACTGTTATCTGTCTGTTATCTGTCTGTTATCTGTCTGTTATCTGACTGTTATCTGACTGTTATCTGTCTGTTATCTGTCTGTTATCTGTCTGTTATCTGTCTGTTATCTGACTGTTATCTGACTGATATCTGACTGTTATCTGACTGTTATCTGTCTGTTATCTGACTGGTATGTTATCTGATTGGTATCTGACTGTTAACTGACTGGTATGTTATCTGACTGTTATCTGACTGTTATCTGACTGTTATCTGTCTGTTATCTGTCTGTTATCTGACTGGTATGTTATCTGACTGTTATCTGACTGTTATCTGACTGTTATGTTATCTGACTGTTATCTGTCTGTTATCTGACTGGTATGTTATCTGACTGTTAACTGACTGGTATCTGTCTGTTATCTGACTGTTATCTGACTGGTATCTGTCTGTTATCTGACTGGTATGTTATCTGACTGTTAACTGACTGTTATCTGACTGTTTTCTGACTGGTATGTTATCTGTATGTTATCTGACTGTTATCTGACTGTTATCTGTCTGTTATCTGACTGTTATCTGACTGGTATGTTATCTGTCTGGTATCTGACTGTTATCTGACTGTTATCTGACTGTTTTCTGACTGGTATGTTATCTGACTGTTATCTGACTGTTATCTGACTGTTATATGTCTGTTATCTGTCTGTTATCTGACTGGTATCTGACTGTTATCTGACTGTTATCTGTCTGGTATCTGTCTGTTATATGTCTGGTATCTGTCTGTTATCTGTCTGTTATCTGACTGTTATCTGACTGTTATCTGACTGTTATCTGACTGTTATCTGTCTGGTATCTGACTGTTATATGTCTGTTATCTGACTGTTATCTGTCTGTTATCTGTCTGGTATCTGACTGTTATCTGACTGTTATCTGACTGTTATCTGACTGGTATCTGACTGTTATCTGACTGTTATCTGTCTGTCATCTGACTGTTATCTGACTGTTATCTGACTATTATCTGTCTGTTATCTGACTGTTATCTGACTGTTATCTGACTGTTATCTGACTGTTATCTGACTGGTATCTGTCTGGTATCTGGCTGTTATCTGTCTGTTATCTGACTGTCAACTGACTGGTATGTTATCTGACTGTTATCTGACTGTTATCTGACTGTTATCTGACTGTTATTTGTCTGTTATCTGACTGGTATCTGGCTGTTATCTGTCTGTTATCTGACTGTTATCTGACTGATATCTGACTGTTATCTGACTGTTATCTGTCTGTTATCTGACTGGTATGTTATCTGATTGTTATCTGACTGTTAACTGACTGGTATGTTATCTGACTGTTATCTGACTGTTATCTGACTGTTATCTGACTGTTATCTGACTGTTATCTGACTGTTATCTGTCTGGTATCTGACTGTTATATGTCTGGTATCTGTCTGTTATATGTCTGGTATCTGTCTGTTATCTGTCTGTTATCTGACTGTTATCTGACTGTTATCTGACTGTTATCTGACTGTTATCTGTCTGGTATCTGACTGTTATATGTCTGTTATCTGACTGTTATCTGTCTGTTATCTGTCTGGTATCTGACTGTTATCTGACTGTTATCTGACTGTTATCTGACTGTTATCTGTCTGTTATCTGTCTGGTATCTGACTGTTATCTGACTGTTATCTGACTGTTATCTGACTGTTATCTGACTGTTATCTGACTGTTATCTGACTGGTATCTGTCTGGTATCTGACTGTTATCTGTCTGTTATCTGACTGTCAACTGACTGGTATGTTATCTGACTGTTATCTGACTGTTATCTGACTGTTATCTGACTGTTATCTGTCTGTTATCTGACTGGTATCTGGCTGTTATCTGTCTGTTATCTGACTGTTATCTGACTGATATCTGACTGTTATCTGACTGTTATCTGTCTGTTATCTGACTGGTATGTTATCTGATTGTTATCTGACTGTTAACTGACTGGTATGTTATCTGACTGTTATCTGACTGTTATCTGACTGTTATCTGACTGTTATCTGTCTGTTATCTGACTGTTATCTGACTATTATCTGTCTGTTATCTGACTGTTATCTGACTGTTATCTGTCTGTTATCTGACTGGTATCTGGCTGTTATCTGTCTGTTATCTGACTGTTATCTGACTGATATCTGACTGTTATCTGACTGTTATCTGTCTGTTATCTGACTGGTATGTTATCTGATTGTTATCTGACTGTTAACTGACTGGTATGTTATCTGACTGTTATCTGACTGTTATCTAACTGTTATCTGTCTGTTATCTGTCTGTTATCTGACTGGTATGTTATCTGATTGTTATCTGACTGTTAACTGACTGGTATGTTATCTGACTGTTATCTGACTGTTATCTGACTGTTATCTGACTGTTTTCTGACTGTTAACTGACTGGTATGTTATCTGACTGTTATCTGACTGTTATCTGTCTGTTATCTGACTGTTATCTGACTGATATCTGACTGTTATCTGACTGTTATCTGTCTGTTATCTGACTGGTATGTTATCTGATTGTTATCTGACTGTTAACTGACTGGTATGTTATCTGACTGTTATCTGACTGTTATCTGACTGTTATCTGTCTGTTATCTGACTGTTATCTGACTATTATCTGTCTGTTATCTGACTGTTATCTGACTGTTATCTGTCTGTTATCTGACTGGTATCTGGCTGTTATCTGTCTGTTATCTGACTGTTATCTGACTGATATCTGACTGTTATCTGACTGTTATCTGTCTGTTATCTGACTGGTATGTTATCTGATTGTTATCTGACTGTTAACTGACTGGTATGTTATCTGACTGTTATCTGACTGTTATCTAACTGTTATCTGTCTGTTATCTGTCTGTTATCTGACTGGTATGTTATCTGATTGTTATCTGACTGTTAACTGACTGGTATGTTATCTGACTGTTATCTGACTGTTATCTGACTGTTATCTGACTGTTTTCTGACTGTTATCTGACTGTTATCTGACTGTTAACTGACTGGTATGTTATCTGACTGTTATCTGACTGTTATCTGACTGTTATCTGACTGGTATGTTATCTGAATGTTATCTGACTGGTATCTGACTGTTATCTGTCTGTTATCTGACTGTTATCTGACTGTTATCTGACTGTTATCTGACTGGTATGTTATCTGACTGTTATCTGACTGTTATCTGTCTGGTATCTGACTGTTATCTGACTGTTATCTGACTGTTATGTTATCTGACTGTTATCTGTCTGTTATCTGACTGGTATGTTATCTGACTGTTAACTGACTGGTATCTGTCTGTTATCTGACTGTTATCTGACTGGTATCTGTCTGTTATCTGACTGGTATGTTATCTGACTGTTAACTGACTGTTATCTGACTGTTTTCTGACTGGTATGTTATCTGTATGTTATCTGACTGTTATCTGACTGTTATCTGTCTGTTATCTGACTGTTATCTGACTGGTATGTTATCTGTCTGGTATCTGATTGTTATCTGACTGTTATCTGACTGTTATCTGACTGGTATGTTATCTGTCTGGTATCTGACTGTTATCTGACTGGTATGTTATCTGACTGTTATCTGACTGTTATCTGACTGTTATCTGACTGTTATATGTCTGTTATCTGTCTGTTATCTGACTGGTATCTGACTGTTATCTGTATGTTATCTGACTGTTATCTGACTGTTATCTGACTGTTATCTGACTGTTATCTGTCTGGTATCTGACTGTTATCTGACTGTTATCTGTCTGGTATCTGTCTGTTATATGTCTGGTATCTGTCTGTTATCTGTCTGTTATCTGACTGTTATCTGACTGTTATCTGACTGTTATCTGTCTGGTATCTGACTGTTATATGTCTGTTATCTGACTGTTATCTGTCTGTTATCTGTCTGGTATCTGACTGTTATCTGACTGTTATCTGACTGTTATCTGACTGGTATCTGACTGTTATCTGACTGTTATCTGTCTGTCATCTGACTGTTATCTGACTGTTATCTGACTATTATCTGTCTGTTATCTGACTGTTATCTGACTGTTATCTGACTGTTATCTGACTGTTATCTGACTGGTATCTGTCTGGTATCTGACTGTTATCTGTCTGTTATCTGACTGTTAACTGACTGGTATGTTATCTGACTGTTATCTGACTGTTATCTGACTGTTATCTGACTGTTATCTGTCTGTTATCTGACTGTTATCTGACTATTATCTGTCTGTTATCTGACTGTTATCTGACTGTTATCTGACTGTTATCTGTCTGTTATCTGACTGGTATCTGGCTGTTATCTGTCTGGTATCTGGCTGTTATCTGTCTGTTATCTGACTGTTATCTGACTGGTATGTTGTCTGATTGTTATCTGACTGTTAACTGACTGGTATGTTATCTGACTGTTATCTGACTGTTATCTGTCTGTTATCTGTCTGTTATCTGACTGGTATGTTATCTGATTGTTATCTGACTGTTAACTGACTGGTATGTTATCTGACTGTTATCTGACTGTTATCTGACTGTTATCTGACTGTTATCTGTCTGTTTTCTGACTGTTATCTGACTGTTATCTGACTGTTAACTGACTGGTATGTTATCTGACTGTTATCTGACTGTTATCTGACTGTTATCTGACTGTTATCTGACTGGTATGTTATCTGAATGTTATCTGACTGGTATCTGACTGTTATCTGTCTGTTATCTGACTGTTATCTGACTGTTATCTGACTGTTATCTGACTGGTATGTTATCTGACTGTTATCTGACTGTTATCTGTCTGGTATCTGACTGTTATCTGTCTGTTATCTGTCTGTTATCTGTCTGTTATCTGACTGGTATGTTATCTGACTGTTAACTGACTGTTATCTGACTGTTTTCTGACTGGTATGTTATCTGACTGTTATCTGACTGTTATCTGACTGTTATCTGACTGGTATGTTATCTGTCTGGTATCTGACTGTTATCTGACTGTTATCTGACTGTTATCTGACTGTTATCTGACTGGTGTGTTATCTGACTGTAATGTTATCTGTCTGTTATCTGACTGTTATCTGACTGTTATCTGACTGTTAACTGACTGGTATGTTATCTGACTGTTATCTGTCTGTTATCTGACTGTTATCTGTCTGTTATCTGACTGTTATCTGACTGTTAACTGACTGGTATGTTATCTGACTGTTATCTGTCTGTTAACTGACTGGTATGTTATCTGACTGTAATATTATCTGTCTGTTATCGGACTGTTATCTGTCTGTTATCTGACTGTTATCTGACTGTTATCTGACTGTTATCTGACTGGTATGTTATCTGACTGTTATCTGTCTGTTAACTGACTGGTATGTTATCTGACTGTTATCTGACTGTTATCTGTCTGTCATCTGTCTGTTATCTGACTGTTATCTGACTGTTAACTGACTGGTATGTTATCTGACTGTTATCTGTCTGTTAACTGACTGGTATGTTATCTGACTGTAATATTATCTGTCTGTTATCGGACTGTTATCTGTCTGTTATCTGACTGTTATCTGTCTGTTATCTGACTGTTAACTGACTGGTATGTTATCTGACTGTTATCTGTCTGTTATCTGTCTGGTATCTGACTGTTATCTGACTGTTATCTGTCTGTTATCTGTCTGTTATCTGACTGGTATGTTATCTGACTGTTAACTGACTGGTATGTTATCTGACTGTTATCTGACTGTTATCTGTCTATTATCTGTCTGTTATCTGACTGTTATCTGACTGTTATCTGTCTGGTATCTGACTGTTATATGTCTGTTATCTGACTGTTATCTGTCTGTTATCTGTCTGGTATAGGACTGTTATCTGTCTGTTATCTGACTGTTATCTGTCTATTATCTGACTGTTATCTGACTGTTAACTGACTGGTATGTTATCTGACTATTATCTGACTGTTATCTGACTGTTAACTGACTGGTATGTTATCTGACTGTTATCTGACTGTTATCTGACTGTTATCTGACTGTTATCTGACTGTTAACTGACTGGTATGTTATCTGACTGTTATCTGACTGTTATCTGACTGTTATCTGTCTGTTATCTGACTGTTATCTGACTGGTATGTTATCTGACTGTTATCTGACTGTTATCTGACTGTTATCTGTCTGTTATCTGACTGTTATCTGACTGGTATGTTATCTGACTGTTAACTGACTGGTATGTTATCTGACTGTTATCTGACTGTTATCTGTCTGTTATCTGACTGTTATCTGACTGGTATGTTATCTGACTGTTATCTGACTGGTATGTTATCTGACTGTTATCTGACTGTTATCTGTCTGTTATCTGTCTGTTATCTGACTGTTATCTGACTGTTATCTGACTGTTATCTGACTGGTATGTTATCTGACTGTTATTAGACTGTTATCTGACTGTTATCTGTCTGTTATCTGACTGTTAACTGACTGGTATGTTATCTGACTGTTATCTGTCTGTTATCTGTCTGGTATCTGACTGTTATCTGACTGTTATCTGTCTGTTATCTGTCTGTTATCTGACTGGTATGTTATCTGACTGTTAACTGACTGGTATGTTATCTGACTGTTATCTGACTGTTATCTGTCTATTATCTGTCTGTTATCTGACTGTTATCTGACTGTTATCTGTCTGGTATCTGACTGTTATATGTCTGTTATCTGACTGTTATCTGTCTGTTATCTGTCTGGTATAGGACTGTTATCTGTCTGTTATCTGACTGTTATCTGTCTATTATCTGACTGTTATCTGACTGTTAACTGACTGGTATGTTATCTGACTATTATCTGACTGTTATCTGACTGTTAACTGACTGGTATGTTATCTGACTGTTATCTGACTGTTATCTGACTGTTATCTGACTGTTATCTGACTGTTAACTGACTGGTATGTTATCTGACTGTTATCTGACTGTTATCTGACTGTTATCTGTCTGTTATCTGACTGTTATCTGACTGGTATGTTATCTGACTGTTATCTGACTGTTATCTGACTGTTATCTGTCTGTTATCTGACTGTTATCTGACTGGTATGTTATCTGACTGTTAACTGACTGGTATGTTATCTGACTGTTATCTGACTGTTATCTGTCTGTTATCTGACTGTTATCTGACTGGTATGTTATCTGACTGTTATCTGACTGGTATGTTATCTGACTGTTATCTGACTGTTATCTGTCTGTTATCTGTCTGTTATCTGACTGTTATCTGACTGTTATCTGACTGTTATCTGACTGGTATGTTATCTGACTGTTATTAGACTGTTATCTGACTGTTATCTGTCTGGTATCTGACTGTTATCTGACTGTTATCTGTCTGTTATCTGACTGTTATCTGACTGTTATCTGTCTGGTATCTGACTGTTATATGTCTGTTATCTGACTGTTATCTGTCTGTTATCTGTCTGTTATCTGACTGTTATCTGTCTGGTATCTGACTGTTATCTGACTGTTATCTGACTGTTATCTGTCTGTCATCTGACTGTTACCTGACTGTTATCTGTCTGTTATCTGACTGGTATGTTATCTGACTGTTATCTGACTGTTATCTGTCTGTCATCTGACTGTTATCTGACTGTTATCTGACTGTTATCTGACTGTTAACTGACTGGTATGTTATCTGACTGTTATCTGACTGTTATCTGACTGGTATGTTATCTGAATGTTATCTGACTGGTATCTGACTGTTATCTGTCTGTTATCTGACTGTTATCTGACTGTTATCTGACTGTTATCTGACTGTTATCTGACTGGTATGTTATCTGACTGTTATCTGACTGTTATCTGTATGGTATCTGACTGTTATCTGACTGTTATCTGTCTGTTATCTGTCTGTTATCTGACTGGTATGTTATCTGACTGTTATCTGTCTGGTATCTGACTGTTATCTGACTGTTATCTGACTGGTATGTTATCTGAATGTTATCTGACTGGTATCTGACTGTTATCTGTCTGTTATCTGACTGTTATCTGACTGTTATCTGACTGTTATCTGACTGTTATCTGACTGGTATGTTATCTGACTGTTATCTGACTGTTATCTGTATGGTATCTGACTGTTATCTGACTGTTATCTGACTGTTATCTGTCTGTTATCTGACTGTTATCTGACTGGTATGTTATCTGACTGTTATCTGACTGGTATGTTATCTGACTGTTATCTGACTGTTATCTGTCTGTTATCTGTCTGTTATCTGACTGTTATCTGACTGTTATCTGACTGTTATCTGACTGGTATGTTATCTGACTGTTATTAGACTGTTATCTGACTGTTATCTGTCTGGTATCTGACTGTTATCTGACTGTTATCTGTCTGTTATCTGACTGTTATCTGACTGTTATCTGTCTGGTATCTGACTGTTATATGTCTGTTATCTGACTGTTATCTGTCTGTTATCTGTCTGTTATCTGACTGTTATCTGTCTGGTATCTGACTGTTATCTGACTGTTATCTGACTGTTATCTGTCTGTCATCTGACTGTTACCTGACTGTTATCTGTCTGTTATCTGACTGGTATGTTATCTGACTGTTATCTGACTGTTATCTGTCTGTCATCTGACTGTTATCTGACTGTTATCTGACTGTTATCTGACTGTTATCTGACTGGTATGTTATCTGACTGTTATCTGACTGTTATCTGTATGGTATCTGACTGTTATCTGACTGTTATCTGTCTGTTATCTGTCTGTTATCTGACTGGTATGTTATCTGACTGTTATCTGTCTGGTATCTGACTGTTATCTGTCTGGTATCTGACTGTTGTCCGACTGTTATCTGACTGGTATCTGTCTGTTATCTGACTGTTATCTGACTGTTATCTGACTGTTATCTGTCTGTTATCTGACTGTTATCTGACTGTTATATGTCTGGTATAGGACTGTTATCTGTCTGTTATCTGACTGTTATCTGTCTATTATCTGACTGTTATCTGACTGTTAACTGACTGGTATGTTATCTGACTGTTATCTGACTGTTATCTGTCTGTTATCTGACTGTTATCTGACTGGTATGTTATCTGACTGTTAACTGACTGGTATGTTATCTGACTGTTATCTGTCTGTTATCTGACTGTTATCTGACTGTTATCTGACTGTTATCTGACTGTTATGTTATCTGACTGTTATCTGTCTGTTATCTGACTGGTATGTTATCTGACTGTTAACTGACTGGTATCTGTCTGTTATCTGACTGTTATCTGACTGGTATCTGTCTGTTATCTGACTGGTATGTTATCTGACTGTTAACTGACTGTTATCTGACTGTTTTCTGACTGGTATGTTATCTGTATGTTATCTGACTGTTATCTGACTGTTATCTGTCTGTTATCTGACTGTTATCTGACTGGTATGTTATCTGTCTGGTATCTGACTGTTATCTGTATGTTATCTGACTGTTATCTGTCTGTTATCTGACTGTTATCTGACTGTTATCTGACTGTTATCTGACTGTTATCTGACTGGTATGTTATCTGTCTGGTATCTGACTGTTTTCTGACTGGTATGTTATCTGACCGTTATCTGTCTGTTATCTGTCTGTTAACTGACTGGTATGTTATCTGTATGTTATCTGACTGTTATCTGTCTGTTATCTGACTGTTATTTGACTGTTATCTGACTGTTATCTGACTGTTATCTGTCTGTTATCTGACTGTTATCTGACTGTTATCTGACTGTTAACTGACTGGTATGTTATCTGACTGTTATCTGTCTGTTATCTGACTGGTATGTTATCTGACTGTAATGTTATCTGTCTGTTATCTGACTGTTATCTGACTGTTAACTGACTGGTATGTTATCTGACTGTTATCTGTCTGTTATCTGACTGTTATCTGTCTGTTATCTGACTGTTATCTGACTGTTATCTGACTGTTATCTGACTGGTATGTTATCTGACTGTTATCTGTCTGTTAACTGACTGGTATCTGACTGTTATCTGTCTGGTATCTGACTGTTATCTGACTGTTATCTGTCTGTTATCTGACTGGTACGTTATCTGACTGTTATCTGTCTGGTATCTGACTGTTATCTGTCTGGTATCTGACTGTTGTCTGACTGTTATCTGACTGGTATCTGTCTGTTATCTGACTGTTATCTGACTGTTATCTGACTGTTATCTGACTGTTATCTGACTGGTATGTTATCTGATTGTTATCTGACTGTTATCTGACTGTTATCTGACTGTTAACTGACTGGTATGTTATCTGACTGTTATCTGACTGTTATCTGACTGTTATCTGACTGTTATCTGTCTGTTATCTGACTGTTATCTGACTGGTATGTTATCTGACTGTTAACTGACTGGTATGTTATCTGACTGTTATCTGACTGGTATGTTATCTGACTGTTATCTGACTGTTATCTGACTGGTATGTTATCTGACTGTTAACTGTGGTATGTTATCTGACTGTTATCTGTCTGTATCCGATCTGGTATGTTATCTGACTGTATGTTATCTGACTGTTATCTGACTGTTATCTGTCTGTTATCTGTCTGTTATCTGACTGTTATCTGACTGTTATCTGACTGTTATCTGACTGGTATGTTATCTGACTGTTATCTGACTGTTAACTGACTGGTATTTTATGTGACTGTTATCTGATTTTTATCTGACTGTAATGTTATCTGTTATGACACTGGTGAATAGTGCATTGGTCAGTAAAGTTAGCTGTCATGACACGCTGTCATTCGTAATATAACATTCATGCCCTCTCTAACCATCATTATAATTATAAGGATTTTTCTCCACCTCTACACAGCACACAACCGACTAGGAAGAGACGGAAATGAAGACATCACTGTATCCACTCAGCGAGTTACCGAGGCAACAGCCTGGATTGTTAGAGTTCGTTTCTCCATTAATGGGAACAGAACACATCAACCAACAACAGACTTCTAGAACCACAACAATGATCTCTGTCACTCTTTCCTTCTACGGG
>NW_027038708.1:0-7500 GCF_034236695.1 Oncorhynchus nerka
CACCACACAGCATCTATCTGTATATAATATTATAGAGAGAGGAGAGAGCACCTCACAGCATCTATCTGTATATAATATTATAGTGAGAGAGGAGAGAGCACCTCACAGCATCTATCTGTATATAATATTATAGTGAGAGAGGAGAGAGCACCTCACAGCATCTATCTGTATATAATATTATAGAGAGAGAGGAGAGAGCACCTCACAGCATCTATCTGTATATAATATTATAGAGAGAGGAGAGAGCACCTCACAGCATCTATCTGTATATAATATTATAGTGAGAGAGGAGAGAGCACCTCACAGCATCAAGGCCTGCGAATGCAGACACACTCATGTAGACTAACACATACATGCACACACACACGCACACACACGCACACACACGCACACACACACACACACACACACACACACGAGAGCAGACACTAGATTCTAGTATCAGGGGGCCAATAATGCGAGAGCCTAGAAGTGGCTTATCAGGCACATGGGGACAGGGGGGTTATCAGCATTAACATTATAACACAACGAGGTGAGGAGGAGGGGGAGAGGGGAGATGAGGAGGGGGAGGAGGACGGGGGAGGAGGAGGGGGAGGAGGATGGGGGAGAGGGGGGTTATCAGCATTAACATTATAACACAACGAGGAGGAGGGAGGGGAGAGGGGGAGATATGAGAAAGGAGAGAGGAGGAGGATTGATGGGGAGGAGGAGGGGGTGAGGGAGGAGGAGCGGGAGAGAGGCAGGAGGAGGAGGGGGAGCGATTCTCCTCTTGGGTGACGGCTGTCGTACGCTCACCTGTTTCTCAACCTGATGTCAGAGCATTTCCTACTTTTCTGTACGAGAAACCCCAGCCGCTCCATTTGGTAGGATATGTTACAAATTACAATTCGTATTATATAATGACTAAACAAAACGCAACATGCAACAATTTCAATGGTTTCATTGAGTCACAGTTCATATAAGGGATTTATTTTTTAATTTTAATTTTATTATTTAACCCTTTATTTCAACTAGGCAGGTCAGTTACGTACAAATTCTTATTTACAATGACGGCCTAGGAACAGCAGGGTTTAACTGCTCGTTCAGGGCAGAAACGATGATTTTTACCTTGTCAGTTTCGGGATTCGATCTAGCAACCTTTCAGTTACTAGTCCAACGCTCTAAACACCAAGTTACCTGCCGTCCCTACACTCTAACTACTAGGCTACCTGCCGTCTCTACACTCTAACCACTAGGCTACCTGTCATTCCTAGCGACTTCCAACCACTCAGGCTACTCGTCAGTCCCTACACTCCAACCACTAGGCTACCTGTCAGTCCCTACACTTAAACCACCAGGCTACCTGTCGTCCCTACACTTAGCAACTCACACTTAGCTACCTGCCGTCCACACTCTGGGTCCACTAGCTACCTGCCATTCCTACACTCTAACCATTAGGCTACCCAAGCCGTCCTCACTCTGCAACCACTAGGGGCTACCTGCCGTCCCTACACTCTAAATCCCACTAGGCCACCCCTGCCGTCCCTCCACTCTAACCACCAGGCTACCTGCCGTCCCTACACTCTAACCACCAGGCTACCTGCCGTCCTCACACTCTAACCACCAGGCCACCTGCCTGCCCCTACACTCTAACCACTAGGCTACCTGCCGTCCCTACACTCTAACCACTAGGCTACCTGACGCCCCTACACTCTAACCACTAGGCTACCTGCCGCCCCTACACTCTAACCACTAGGCTACCTGCCGTCCCTACACTCTAACCACTAGGCTACCTGCCGTCCCTACACTCTAACCACTAGGCTACCTGCCGTCCCTACACTCTAACCACTAGGCTACCTGCCTGCCCCTACACTCTAACCACTAGGCTACCTGCCGTCCCTACACTCTAACCACTAGGCTACCTGCCTGCACCTACACTCTAACCACTAGGCTACCTGCCGTCCCTACACTCTAACCACTAGGCTACCTGCCTGCCCCTACACTCTAACCACTAGGCTACCTGCCGTCCCTACACTCTAACCACTAGGCTACCTGCCGTCCCTACACTCTAACCACTAGGCTACCTGCCGTCCCTACACTCTAACCACTAGGCTACCTGCCGTCCCTACACTCTAACCACTAGGCTACCTGTCAGTCCCTACACTCTAACCACTAGGCTACCTGTCGCCCCAATCAGTCAATTGAAATACATTTATTAGCCCTTGTCTATGGATTTCACATGACTGGGCAGGGGGCGTAGCTATAGGTGGGGCCTGGGAGGGCATAGGCCAACCCACTTGTGAGCCAGGCCCAGCCAATAAGCATGAGTTTTCCCCCACAAAAGGGCTGTGCAGACAGAAATGCTCCAGCGGCTTATGGTCTTTGATATTGATTACTAGTCTCTGCAGCGAGGAATTCGCATGATTGAACGGGAAGAACGACAACCGCCGAAACATCCATTCTATAACGAATGTCACTTTGAACTATCCCCTCTAACCAAGACAGAGAGAGAGACGGACAATTCTACGAAGAAAGACTTCTCAACGCGATCAAGACGACACACTGAGCGTAAATATATATATTGATTGCAAGTCGACCCCCATTGCCCCTCTGTCTAACAAGCCGCCATATTACTGTTTGTTTATGCATACCGGTTTAGCCCACTAAGGCGTAACCATATTTACTGTTTGTTTATGCATTTCTGTGAATTACTTAGTTAGTAATAAATAAATTATTTAAGACAATTGATGCATGGATGACTCATAGTGAAGACTGGGTTTGTGCAGATAACCAACAATTCACGACGTTTGGAATGAGACTAACGTGAGGTAAAATAAATAAATCATTCATCAGAAGACTATGGATCAGATATGAAAATATGTGAAAGGTTATATTGGGACATTATAACCTTGTAATCTGAATACTTTCCTTGGTGCCCCCTATTTCCTAGTTAATTACAGTTACACGATTAATTACTTTGATCGCGTAATACTAATTACAGGGCATCTTTGATAAAACGATGTCTTCAATTGAATGATAGTAAAGACACGACACACCTGTCAGGTGGATGGATTATCTTGGCAAATGACAAATGCTCACTAACAGGGATGAAACAAATTTGTGCCCCAAAGTTTGAAAGAAATAAGCATTTTTTTTTCCCAGTTCATAAAACACTTCACAGGTTACATTTATATTATTGGTTTAATATGATTTGCAAAAACGTATAATATATAATTCTAGCTAGGTGGCTAATGTTAGCTAGATGTCTAACGTTAGCTAGGCTAAGGGTTAGGTTAAAGGGTTAAGGGTTAAAGGTTAGTAAATAAAGGTCTAGCTAGCATGCTAAGTAGTTGAAAAGTTGCTAATTAACCAAAACTCTAAAGTGTTCCATGATGAGATTGGAACGAGCAACTTTGGGTTTCTAGATGTTCGCATTATTCATCCACCCTACTTTAATTTTTGCCTTAAGTAACCATCCGCCTTATGTAGTGCCATACCAAACGTAACATATCATACTAATTTGAGTGTCCCCGGATTTACGTTTACTATGTGACGTATAGTTTATGAGATCGGGTTGGTTACCCCAGATACAAAAAAGTGTTGTTTACAATAGCGTGTTAATTGTGCAAACATCGTTCCCTACAACAAAGCTCTTCCCTCTGTTAAAACACACAACACTTCCTGTATACTTGGAGTAAGACTTCAGGGAGGGACTTTAGAGAGAGAGAGAGAGAAAGAGAGAGAGAGAGAGAGAGAGAAAGAGAGAGAGAGAGAGAGAGAGAGAGCGAGAAAGAAAGCGAGAGAGAGTGAGAGAGCGAGCGAGACAGAGAGAGAGAGAGAGAGAGAGAGAGAGAGAGAGAGAGAGAGAAAGAGAGAGAGAGAGAGAGAGAGAGAGAGAGAGAGAGAGAGAGAGAAAGCGAGAAAGAAAGCGAGAGAGAGTGAGAGAAAGAGAGAGAGAGAGAGAGCGAGAAAGAAAGCGAGAGAGAGAGAGAGAGAGAGAGAGAGCAGAAAGAGAGAGAGAGAGTGAGAGAGCGAGAAAGAGAGAGAGATGTGAGAGCAAATAAAAAACAACAACTGGGGCTCAGTCACACATGAAAAGAGAAGACTGAAGAAACATCTGCTTTGAAATCCATCTTCTGTCTTCTCTGCCAGGGGATTAGTGTGATTACACATACACAGGCAAACAGGCATTCTGCTCCATGTGAGATCAGTCCATACACCATCAAACAGCCCTTCTGCTATATGTATTCATTCAAGGCCTTTATCAGTCTATCCAGGGCCTGTCTATACGGTTAGGTCCAGGTACACCCCACATCAAAAGGCCCAGACAATACCAGGTTTAATACCGATCATACCTAGTAATCCATCAGATTAGGGGTGGATTTATAATGACTCCAAGAAGCTGTATTTGATAGAGATAACATCATCATCTCATTCAGGTATACTTTTATTGAACACATTTTTTTTTAAACAACCTGCATTAATTACCTAACAAATTAACAAATCACTAAACTCTCTTCTCTCTCTCTCTCTTATAACTAATATTTTCCATTTCACAAAAAACAAACATTGTCCTGTTAGGTCAAGCAGGTTGTTCTGCCAACCCAGAGGGACTGGGAGGGAGCTCCATGATGTTCCTACTCAACCCAGAGGGGACTGGGAGGGAGCTCCATGATGTTCCTACTCAACCCAGAGGGGACTGGGAGGGAGCTCCATGATGTCTACTCAACCCAGAGGGGACTGGGAGGGAGCTCCATGATGTTCCTATTCAACCCAGAGGGGACTGGGAGAGAGCCCATGATGTTCCTCCTCAACCCAGAGGGGACTGGGAGGGAGCTCCATGATGTTCCTACTCAACCCAGAGGGGACTGGGAGGGAGCCCATGATGTTCCTATTCAACCCAGAGGGGACTGGGAGAGAGCTCCATGATGTTCCTACTCAACCCAGAGGGACTGGGAGAGAGCTGTGATGTTCCTACTCAACCCAGAGGGGACTGGGAGGAGCCCTCATGTTCTCAACCCAGAGGGGGACTGGGAGGAGCTCCATGATGTTCCTATTCAACCCAGAGGGGACTGGGAGGGAGCTCCATGATGTTCCTACTCAACCCAGAAGGGACTGGGAGGGAGCCCATGATGTTCCTACTCAACCCAGAGGGGACTGGGAGGGAGCTCCATGATGTTCCTACTCAACCCAGAAGGACTGGGAGGGAGCTCCATGATGTTCCTTTTCAACAGACAGGCACATCATCTACCAGGTGAAACATGTGTCTCTTGGACATGAACTACAACGAGACCCAGGGTGCTGTGCCCATCACCATGGTGTTGCCACGGCATCCGCAGCACCCGCACACTGGGACAGCTGGGGCCAGAGAGACCGTGTGAACTGCACCCCACTACGCACTGACCGACTGACCGGGAGAGAGACCGTGGAACAGCACCCCACTACGGACCGGGAGAGAGACCGTGTGAACAGCACCCCACTACGCACTGACCGGGAGAGAGACTGTGAACAGCACCCCACTACGACTGGGGAGAGAGACTGTGTGAACAGCACCACTGACTGACCGGGAGAGAGACAGTGTGAACAGCACCCCACTACGTACTGACCGGGAGAGAGACTGTGGGAACAGCACCCCACTACGTACTGACCGGGAGAGAGACCTGAACAGCACCACTACGACTGACCGACTGACCGGGAGAGAGACTGTGTGAACAGCACCCCACTACGTACTGACCGGGAGAGACCGTGAACTGCACCCCACACGTACTGACCGACTGACCGGGAGAGACCGTGAACAGCACCCCACTTGACCTAGAGAGACCGTGAACAGCACCCCACTACGTACTGACCGGGAGAGAGACTTGTGAACAGCACCCCACTACGTATGACCGAGAGAGACTGTGTGAACAGCACCCCACTACCCTGAGGGAGACCGAGAACGGCACCCCACTACGTACTGACCGAGAGAGACTGTGTGAACGGCACCCCCACTCAGGGTACTGACCGGAGAGAGACTGTGTGAACAGCACCCCACTACATGACCGGAGAGAGACTGTGTGAACAGCACCCCACTGTTCCGGATTCAGCACCCCAGATGACCGGAGAGAGACTGGTGAACAGCACCCCACTACGCATCCGAGAGAGACTAGTTCAGCACCCCACTCGCACTGACCGGAGAGGACTGGGAGGCACCCCATAGGTACTGACCGGGAGAGAGACTGTTCCACCCCACTCAACCCGGAGAGAGACTGTGAACAGCACCCCACTACGTACTGACCGGGGAGAGACAGTCCACCCCACTAGTCTGGCCGGGAGAGAGACTGTGTGAACAGCACCCCCAGACTGACCGGGAGAGAGACTCAGTGAACAGCACCCCACGCACTGACCGACTGACCGGAGAGAGACTGTGTGAACAGCACCCCACTACGTACTGACCGGAGAGAGACGTGAACTGCACCCCACTCGCACTGACCCTGACCGGGTGAGAGACCGTGTGAACAGCACCCCACTCATCCCGGGAGAGAGAGACCGTTGCAGCACCCCACACGTGACCGGGATCCGACTGTGTGAACAGCACCCCACTCACGCATGACCGGGAGAGACCGTGAACGCACCCCACTACGACTGACCGGGAGAGAGACCGTGTGAACGGCACCCCACCAGGTACTGACCGGGAGAGAGACGTGTGAACAGCACCCCACATACGCATGACCGGGAGAGAGACTGTGAACAGCACCCCACTACGTATGACCGGGAGAGAGACCAACAGCACCCCACTACGTACTGACCGGGAGAGAGACAGTGTGAACAGCACCCCACTACGTACTGACCGGGAGAGAGACTGTGTGAACAGCACCCCACTACGTACTGACCGGGACCCCACCTTTGCCCTACAAGGCAGCTCTAGCAGAACAGCCAGCTGTAGTCCATTCAACAGAACACTACATCAGGTATCAATACATCCTGTAGTCCATTCAACAGAACACTACATGAGGTATCAATACATCCTGTAGTCCATTCAACAGAACACGACATCAGGTATCAATACATCCTGTAGTCCATTCAACAGAACACTACATCAGGTATCAATACATCCTGTAGTCCATTCAACAGAACACTACATCAGGTATCAATACATCCTGTAGTCCATTCAACAGAACACTACATCACATATCAATACATCCTGTAGTCCATTCAACAGAACACTACATCAGGTATCAATACATCCTGTAGTCCATTCAACAGAACACTACATCACATATCAATACATCCTGTAGTCCATTCAACAGAACACTACATCAGGTATCAATACATCCTGTAGTCCATTCAACAGAACACTACATCAGGTATCAATACATCCTGTAGTCCATTCAACAGAACACTACATCAGGTATCAATACATCCTGTAGTCCATTCAACAGAACACGACATCAGGTATCAATACATCCCAGGCCTCTCTGATAGGCTGAGTGATCAGCTCCAGGTAAACGTGAGCAGCCGGGGAGGAAGTGAACACGTAGC
>NW_027038708.1:10000-36297 GCF_034236695.1 Oncorhynchus nerka
AACAGGGAAGTAACAGCAGCTCTACGTCGGCCAACAGGGAAGTAACAGCAGCTCTACGTCGGCCAACAGGGAAGTAACAGCAGCTCTACGGGGAAGTAACAGCAGCTCTACGCCGGCCAACAGGGAAGTAACAGCAGCTCTACGTCGGCCAACAGGGAAGTAACAGCAGCTCTACGTCGGCCAACAGGGAAGTAACAGCAGCTCTACGTCGGCCAACAGGGAAGTAACAGCAGCTCTACGTCGGCCAACAGGGAAGTAACAGCAGCTCTACGTCGGCCAACAGGGAAGTAACAGCAGCCAACGGGAAGTCGCCCAACGGGAAGTAACAGCAGCTCTACGTCGGCCAACAGGGAAGTAACAGCAGCTCTAACAGGGAAGTAACAGCAGCTCTACGCCCAACAGGAAGTAACAGCAGCTCTAACAGCAGCTCTGTCGCCAACAGGGAAGTAACAGCAGCTCTACGTCGGCCAACAGGGAAGTAACAGCAGCTCTAACGGGAAGTAACAGCAGCTCTACGCCGGCCAACAGGGAAGTAACAGCAGCTCTACGTCGGCCAACGGGAAGTAACAGCAGCTCTACGTCGGCCAACAGGGAAGTAACAGCAGCTCTACGTCGGCCAACAGGAAGTAACAGCAGCTCTACGTCGGCCAACAGGGAAGTAACAGCAGCTCTACGTCGGCCAACAGGAAGTAACAGCAGCTCTACGCCGGCCAACAGGAAGTAACAGCAGCTCTACGTCGGCCAACAGGGAAGTAACAGCAGCTCTACGTCGGCCAACAGGGAAGTAACAGCAGCTCTACGCCGCCGGCCAACAGGGAAGTAACAGCAGCTCTACGTCGGCCAACGGGAAGTAACAGCAGCTCTACAGCAGCTCGGCCAACGGGAAGTAACAGCAGCTCTACGCCGCCAACGGGAAGTAACAGCAGCTCTACGTCGGCCAACAGGGAAGTAACAGCAGCTCTACGTCGGCCAACGGGGAAGTAACAGCAGCTCTACGTCGGCCAACAGGGAAGTAACAGCAGCTCTACGTCGGCCAACAGGGAAGTAACAGCAGCTCTACGTCGGCCAACAGGGAAGTAACAGCAGCTCTACGTCGGCCAACAGGAAGTAACAGCAGCTCACGCCGCCAACAGGGAAGTAACAGCAGCTCTACGTCGGCCAACGGGAAGTAACAGCAGCTCTACGCTGCCAACGGGAAGTAACAGCAGCTCTGGGAAGTAATAGGCCCAACAGGGAAGTAACAGCAGCTCTACGTCGGCCAACAGGGAAGTAACAGCAGCTCTACGTCGGCCAACAGGGAAGTAACAGCAGCTCTACGTCGGCCAACAGGGAAGTAACAGCAGCTCTACGTCGGCCAACAGGGAAGTAACAGCAGCGTCAGTTATTCCTAGCAGATGTCTGCAGATTTCCACCTTGTACATTTATATATATATATATTTTTTAATTGATTTTCTCCCCAATTTCGTGGTATCCAATTGTTAGTAGCTACTATCTTGTCTCATCGCTACAACTCCCGTACAGGCTCGGGAGAGACGAAGGTCGAAGGTCATGCGTCCTCCGATACAGAACCCAACCAAGCCGCACTGCTTCTTAACACAGCGCACATCCAACCCGGAAGCCAGCCGCACCAATGTGTGGCTGGCTGTTTTAGGTGTTGCTCTAATCTGTGTCTACATTAACCCATGCCAGCGGCCCAAATGGGACCCTATATTCCCTTATCTGGTGCACTACTTTCGACCAGGTCCCATAGGGGTAAGTGCACTATACCGGGAATAGGGTGCCATTTTGGGGAAACGTCTCATAAATTACCAAGGACGAACACGGTGAGTAATCAACTTGTCCATGTTTATCTAATGTGGCCGACAGATATATAACAGTCGTATAAACAACGGGGCTGTTTGGGTGAAGCAGTCGACTCAGCTCTTATTTACACTGATGTGTCCTTAAGGCTGCCATTATGAGGCATGTCAGCAATAACATCCGGGGACAAACCCCGCTATACCATGTAATTACCCCAGTAACAGAGGGGCCCGGGGTGTGTGTGTGTGTGTGTGTAACAGAGGGAGGCTATGAGGAACAAGGAGAGGAGGACATTATTAAAACTATTCAGATCTGTGTGTAATCTGTGCTTTACGACATGGTAATTTCAATCAACAGACCCACTGTGGGCACTGGCCATGTAAGGAAGGGCCTCAGGATGATGTTCGCTACTTCAAACTAAAATCAGAGAGACCTTACATTGAGGGAGTATTACATTTAGGGAGTATTACATTCAGAGACTTTACATTTAGGGAGTATTACATTCAGAGACTTTACATTGAGGGAGTATTACATTTAGTGAGTATTACATTCAGAGACTTTACATTGAGTGAGTATTATATTTAGTGAGTATTACATTCAGAGACTTTACATTGAGGGAGTATTACATTTAGTGAGTATTACATTCAGAGACTTTACATTGAGGGAGTATTACATTTAGTGAGTATTACATTCAGAGACTTTACATTGAGGGAGTATTACATTTAGTGAGTATTACATTCAGAGACTGTACATTGAGGGAGTATTACATTCAGATACTTTACATTCAGAGACTGTACATTTAGGGAGTATTACATTCAGAGACTTTACATTTACTGAGTATTACATTCAGAGACTTTACATTTACTGAGTATTACATTCAGAGACTTTACATTCAGAGACTTTACATTGAGGGAGTATTACAATCAGAGACTTTACATTTAGTGAGTATTACACTGAGATACTTTACATTCAGAGACATTACATTTAGGGAGTATTACAATCAGAGACTTTACATTGAGAGAGTATTACATTCAGAGACTTTACATTTAGTGAGTATTACACTGAGATACTTTACAGTCAGAGACTTTACATTGAGGGAGTATTATATTCAGAGACATTACATTGAGAGAGTATTACATTCAGAGACTTTACATTGAGGGAGTATTATATTCAGAGACTTTACATTTAGTGAGTATTACATTCAGAGACATTACATTGAGGGAGTATTATATTCAGAGACTTTACATTTAGTGAGTATTACATTCAAAGACATTACATTCAAAGACTTTAACTTGAGAGACTTTACATTTAGTGAGTATTACATTCAGAGACTTTACATTCAGAGACTTTACATTCAGAGACTTTACATTCAGAGACTTTACATTGAGGGAGTGTTACAGTAAAAACACACACACACACACACAGACGCACACTTTACAAAACACCTCTGTCTCCGTTTCCACACACTCTCCCGGAACTGTGTGTGTGTTTGTGGGCTTGCGCCCATGTGCGTGTGTATGTACACGTGTGTGTGTGTGTGTGTGTGTGTGTGTGCGGGCGGGAAAAATGTGTGTGTGTGAGGAAGACATATCATTCCAGAGGATGTGTGAGCTTCCTTCCTTTCTGTTCATTAAGACTGTAGGAGAGAAGCTGCAGGAGATTTCACCACAGAGTTAAACACGAACAGAAAACCTCAACGCAGGTCAAACCGATTAAGACTGTTGAAGAGAATGACAGCGATGGACAGTTTTAATTCTAGACGGTGATTTAATTTAGTTGGGAGAGAGAACTAAGAGTTGTGTCTGACAATCAGGCAACCATCAGTCAATAACCTGCTTCATTAAAACATCACATCTCCTGTCTCAATAAAGTTAGGATATCACGTATAGACTGACTGGAGATGGAGAGATGAGACTGACTGAGATGGAGAGATGAGACTGATGGAGAGGAGATGGAGATGGAGAGAGGAGACTGACTGGAGATACTCTCTCCATCTCCTCCATCTCCTCTCTCATCTCCTGTCAGTCTCTCCATCTCCAGTCAGTCTCCTCTCTCCATCTCCTGTCAGTCTCTTCTCCATCTCCAGTCAGTCTCCATCTCCAGTCAGTCTCCTCTCTCTATCTCCAGTCAGTCTTCTCTCTCTATCTCCAGTCAGTCTCCTCTCCCCACTCCAATCAGTTTCCTCTCTCCAGTCAGTCTCCTCTCTCCATCTCCTGTCAGTCTCCTCTTTCCATCTCCAGTCAGGCTCCTTACTCCATCTCCTGTCAGTCTCCTCTCACCACCTCCAGTCAGTCTCCTCTCTCCATCTCCAGTCAGTCTCATCTCTCCATCTCCAGTCAGTCTCATCTCTCCATCTCCAGTCAATCTCATCTCTCCATCTCCAGTCAGTCTCCTCTCTCCATCTCCAGTCAGTCTCCTATCTCCAGTCAGTCTCCTCTCTCCATCTCCAGTCAGTCTCCTCTCTCCACCTCCTGTCAGTCTCCTCTCTCCATCTCCAGTCAGTCGCCTCTCTCCATCTCCAGTCAGTCTCCTCTCTCCAGTCAGTCTCATCTCTCCATCTTCTGTCAGTCTCCTCTCTCCATCTCCAGTCAGTTTCCTCTCTCCAGTCAGTCTCCTCTCTCCATCTCCAGTCAGTCTCCTCTCTCCATGTCCAGTCAGTCTCCTCTCTCCATCTCCAGTCAGTCTCCTCTCTCCATCTCCAGTCAGTCTCCTCTCTCCATCTCCTGTCAGTCTCATCTCTCCATCTCCAGTCAGTCTCCTCTCTCCATCTCCTGTCAGTCTCCTCTCTCCATCTCCTGTCAGTCTCCTGTCTCCATCTCCAGTCTGTCTCCAGTCAGTCTCCTCTCTCTATCTCCAGTCAGTCTCCTCGCTCCATCTCCAGTCAGTCTCCTCTCACCACCTCCAGTCAGTCTCCTCTCTCCATCTTCTGTCAGTCTCCTCTCACCACCTCCAGTCAGTCTCCTCTCACCACCTCCAGTCAGTCTCCTCTCTCCATCTCCTGTCAGTCTCCTCTCTCCATCTCCTGTCAGTCTCCTCTCTCCATCTCTAGTCAGTCTCCTCTCTCCATGTCCAGTCAGTCTCCTCTCTCCATCTCCAGTCAGTCTCCTCTCCCCACTCCAATCAGTTTCCTCTCTCCAGTCAGTCTCCTTTCTCCATCTCCTGTCAGTCTCCTCTCTCCATCTCCA
The DNA here is from genome assembly GCF_034236695.1 of Oncorhynchus nerka. NCBI lineage: Eukaryota > Metazoa > Chordata > Actinopteri > Salmoniformes > Salmonidae > Oncorhynchus > Oncorhynchus nerka. The sequence goes on from NW_027038708.1 coordinate 14,986, forward strand.
GTCAGTCTCCTCTCTCCATGTCCAGTCAGTCTCCTCTCTCCATGTCCAGTCAGTCTCCTCTCACCACCTCCAGTCAGTCTCCTCTCTCCATCTCCAGTCAGTCTCATCTCTCCATCTCCAGTCAGTCTCATCTCTCCATCTCCAGTCAGTCTCATCTCTCCATCTCCAGTCAGTCTCATCTCTCCATCTCCAGTCAGTCTCCTCTCTCCATCTCCAGTCAGTCTCCTCTCTCCATCTCCAGTCAGTCGCCTCTCTCCATCTCCAGTCAGTCTCCTCTCTCCAGTCAGTCTCATCTCTCCATCTTCTGTCAGTCTCCTCTCTCCAGTCAGTCTCCTCTCTCCATCTCCAGTCAGTCTCCTCTCTCCATCTCCAGTCAGTCTCCTCTCTCTATCTCCAGTCAGTCTCCTCTCTCTATCTCCAGTCAGTTAGACCATGGTAATGCTGCTAATCACCAGTCCTCTCCAGTCTGTTAGACCATGGTAATGCTGCTAATCACCAGTCAGACCATGGTAATGCTGCTAATCACCAGTCCTCTCCAGTCAGTTAGACCATGGTAATGCTGCTAATCACCAGTCCTCTCCAGTCAGTTAGACCATGGTAATGCTGCTAATCACCAGTCCTCTCCAGTCAGTTAGACCATGGTAATGCTGCTAATCACCAGTCCTCTCCAGTCAGTTAGACCATGGTAATGCTGCTAATCACCAGCTGCTGCCTTGAAAGGAACTAATGGGGATCCATAATAAACCCCCAGGAAGAGTAGCTGCTGCCTTGACAGGAACTAATGGGGATCCATAATAAACCCCAGGAAGAGTAGCTGCTGCCTTGACAGGAACTAATGGGGATCCATAATAAACCCCAGGAAGAGTAGCTGCTGCCTTGACAGGAACTAATGGGGATCCATAATAAACCCCAGGAAGAGTAGCTGCTGCCTTGACAGGAACTAATGGGGATCCATAATAAACCCCAGGAAGAGTAGCTGCTTCCTTGAAAGGAACTAATGGGGATCCATAATAAACCCCAGGAAGAGTAGCTGCTTCCTTGATAGGAACTAATGGGGATCCATAATAAACCCCCAGGAAGAGTAGCTGCTGCCTTGACAGGAACTAATGGGGATCCATAATAAACACCAGGAAGAGTAGCTGCTGCCTTGATAGGAACTAATGGGGATCCATAATAAACCCCAGGAAGAGTAGCTGCTGTCTTGACAGGAACTAATGGGGATCCATAATAAACCCCAGGAAGAGTAGCTGCTGTCTTGGCAGGAACTAATGGGGATCCATAATAAACCCCAGGAAGAGTAGCTGCTGCCTTGACAGGAACTAATGGGGATCCATAATAAACCCCAGGAAGAGTAGCTGCTTCCTTGAAAGGAACTAATGGGGATCCATAATAAACCCCCAGGAAGAGTAGCTGCTGCCTTGACAGGAACTAATGGGGATCCATAATAAACCCCAGGAAGAGTAGCTGCTGCCTTGACAGGAACTAATGGGGATCCATAATAAACCCCAGGAAGAGTAGCTGCTGGCTTGACAGGAACTAATGGGGATCCATAATAAACCCCAGGAAGAGTAGCTGCTGCCTTGACAGGAACTAATGGGGATCCATAATAAACCCCAGGAAGAGTAGCTGCTTCCTTGAAAGGAACTAATGGGGATCCATAATAAACCCCAGGAAGAGTAGCTGCTTCCTTGATAGGAACTAATGGGGATCCATAATAAACCCCCAGGAAGAGTAGCTGCTGCCTTGACAGGAACTAATGGGGATCCATAATAAACACCAGGAAGAGTAGCTGCTGCCTTGATAGGAACTAATGGGGATCCATAATAAACCCCAGGAAGAGTAGCTGCTGTCTTGACAGGAACTAATGGGGATCCATAATAAACCCCAGGAAGAGTAGCTGCTGTCTTGGCAGGAACTAATGGGGATCCATAATAAACCCCAGGAAGAGTAGCTGCTGCCTTGACAGGAACTAATGGGGATCCATAATAAACCCCAGGAAGAGTAGCTGCTTCCTTGAAAGGAACTAATGGGGATCCATAATAAACCCCCAGGAAGAGTAGCTGCTGCCTTGACAGGAACTAATGGGGATCCATAATAAACCCCAGGAAGAGTAGCTGCTTCCTTGAAAGGAACTAATGGGGATCCATAATAAACCCCCAGGAAGAGTAGCTGCTGCCTTGACAGGAACTAATGGGGATCCATAATAAACCCCAGGAAGAGTAGCTGCTGCCTTGACAGGAACCAATGGGGATCCATAATAAACCCCAGGAAGAGTAGCTGCTGCCTTGACAGGAACTAATGGGGATCCATAATAAACCCCAGGAAGAGTAGCTGCTGCCTTGGCAGGAACTAATGGGGATCCATAATAAACCCCAGGAAGAGTAGCTGCTGTCTTGGCAGGAACGAATGGGGATCCATAACAAACCCCAGGAAGAGTAGCTGCTGCCTTGACAGGAACTAATGGGGATCCATAATAAACCCCAGGAAGAGTAGCTGCTGCCTTGGCAGGAACTAATGGGGATCCATAATAAACCCCATGAAGAGTAGCTGCTGCCTTGACAGGAACTAATGGGGATCCATAATAAACCCCAGGAAGAGTAGCTGCTGTCTTGACAGGAACTAATGGGGATCCATAATAAACCCCAGGAAGAGTAGCTGCTGTCTTGACAGGAACTAATGGGGATCCATAATAAACCCCAGGAAGAGTAGCTGCTGTCTTGACAGGAACTAATGGGGATCCATAATAAACCCCAGGAAGAGTAGCTGCTGTCTTGACAGGAACTAATGGGGATCCATAATAAACCCCCAGGAAGAGTAGCTGCTGTCTTGCCAGGAACTAATGGGGATCCATAATAAACCCCAGGAAGAGTAGCTGCTGTCTTGACAGGAACTAATGGGGATCCATAACAAATACAGGAGAAAATATTCTGCTGGCCGGCTCTCCAGGAACCATCACATCAGCCTGAAGACAGACTGGACAAACTCCAGTTTCTAGAAATTCATTCTAAAACTGAATACAAAAAAGGCGCTAATAAGTCATTATTTTTGTTTAATTTGTATTTAATTCTAAGTAAGTCACAGCCTATATGTGCAACGTATAGACAACAATGGTTTAATAGAACAAAAATGTTGCTTAAATGCTGAGCTCTTTATGTCCCTACCAGACTATTGCGTCGAACTCTCAAATGGTTCACAGTGTATTTCCATTGGGACTCTCCTCTGTACTCATTGGGACTCTACTCACTCCTCTGTATGGGACCAAATGATTCACAGTGTATTTCCATTGGGACTCTACTCACATCCTCTGTATGGGACCAAATGATTCACAGTGTATTTCCATTGGGACTCTACTCACATCCTCTGTATGGGACCAAATGATTCACAGTGTATTTCCATTGGGACTCTACTCACATCCTCTGTATCCAAATGATTCTGTATTTCCTTTGGGACCAAATGATTCACAGTGTATTTCCATTGGGACTCTACTCACATCCTCTGTATGGGACCAAATGATTCACAGTGTATTTCCATTGGGACTCTACTCACATCCTCTGTATGGGACCAAATGATTCACAGTGTATTTCCATTGGGACTCTACTCACATCCTCTGTATGGGACCAAATGATTCACAGTGTATTTCCTTGGGACTCTACTCACATCCTCTGTATGGGACCAAATGATTCACAGTGTATTTCCATTGGGACTCTACTCACATCCTCTGTATGGGACCAAATGATTCACAGTGTATTTCCATTGGGACTCTACTCACATCCTCTGTATGGGACCAAATGATTCACAGTGTATTTCCATTGGGACTCTACTCACATCCTCTGTATGGGACCAAATGATTCACAGTGTATTTCCATTGGGACTCTACTCACATCCTCTGTATGGGACCAAATGATTCACAGTGTATTTCCATTGGGACTCTACTCACATCCTCTGTATGGGACCAAATGATTCACAGTGTATTTCCATTGGGACTCTACTCACATCCTCTGTATGGGACCAAATGATTCACAGTGTATTTCCATTGGGACTCACATCCTCTGTATGGGACCAAATGATTCACAGTGTATTTCCATTGGGACTCTACTCACATCCTCTGTATGGGACCAAATGATTCACAGTGTATTTCCATTGGGACTCTACTCACATCCTCTGTATGGGACCAAATGATTCACAGTGTATTTCCATTGGGACTCTACTCTGTACATCCTCTGTATGGGACCAAATGATTCACAGTGTATTTCCATTGGGACTCTACTCACATCCTCTGTATGGGACCAAATGATTCACAGTGTATTTCCATTGGGACTCTACTCACATCCTCTGTATGGGACCAAATGATTCACAGTGTATTTCCATTGGGACTCTACTCACATCCTCTGTATGGGACCAAATGATTCACAGTGTATTTCCTTTGGGACTCTACTCACATCCTCTGTATGGGACCAAATGATTCACAGTGTATTTCCATTGGGACTCTACTCCTCTGTATGGGACCAAATCCAGTCTGTATGGGACCAAATGATTCACAGTGTATTTCCATTGGGACTCTACTCACATCCTCTGTATGGGACCAAATGATTCACAGTGTATTTCCATTGGGACTCTACTCACATCCTCTGTATGGGACCAAATGATTCACAGTGTATTTCCATTGGGACTCTACTCACATCCTCTGTATGGGACCAAATGATTCACAGTGTATTTCCATTGGGACTCTACTCACATCCTCTGTATGGGACCAAATGATTCACAGTGTATTTCCATTGGGACTCTACTCACATCCTCTGTATGGGACCAAATGATTCACAGTGTATTTCCATTGGGACTCTACATCACATCCTCTGTATGGGACCAAATGATTCACAGTGTATTTCCATTGGGACTCTACTCACATCCTCTGTATGGGACCAAATGATTCACAGTGTATTTCCATTGGGACTCTACTTGGGACTCTACATCCTCTGTATGGGACCAAATGATTCACAGTGTATTTCCATTGGGACTCTACTCACATCCTCTGTATGGGACCAAATGATTCACAGTGTATTTCCATTGGGACTCTACTCACATCCTCTGTATGGGACCAAATGATTCACAGTGTATTTCCATTGGGACTCTACTCACATCCTCTGTATGGGACCAAATGATTCACAGTGTATTTCCATTGGGACTCTACTCACATCCTCTGTATGGGACCAAATGATTCACCTCTGTAGTGTATTTCCATTGGGACTCTACTCACATCCTCTGTATGGGACCAAATGATTCACAGTGTATTTCCATTGGGACTCTACTCACATCCTCTGTATGGGACCAAATGATTCACAGTGTATTTCCATTGGGACTCTACTCACATCCTCTGTATGGGACCAAATGATTCACAGTGTATTTCCATTGGGACTCTACTCACATCCTCTGTATGGGACCAAATGATTCACAGTGTATTTCCATTGGGACTCTACTCACATCCTCTGTATGGGACCAAATGATTCACAGTGTATTTCCTTTGGGACTCTACTCACATCCTCTGTATGGGACCAAATGATTCACAGTGTATGATTCACTCTGCACACCATATACTGGAAACAAGGACACCATAGGAATGGGAACTTATAGGGATGGACACCATAGGAATGGACACCATAGGGATGGACACTTATAGGGATGGACACCATAGGAATGGACACCATAGGAATGGACACCATAGGAATGGACACTTATAGGGATGGACACCATAGGCATGGACACCATAGGCATGGACACATAGGGATGGACACCATAGGGATGGACACCATAGGGATGGACACCATAGGAATGGACACCATGGGATGGACACCATGGGGATGGACACCATAGGGATGGACACTCATAGGGATGGACACCATGGGGATGGACACCATAGGAATGGACACCATGGGGATGGACATTCATAGGGATGGACACCATATGAATGGACACTCATAGGGATGGACACCATAGGAATGGACACCATGGGGATGGACACTCATAGGGATGGACACCATATGAATGGACACTCATAGGGATGGACACCATAGGAATGGACACCATAGGGATGGACACCATAGGGATGGACACTCATAGGAATGGACACCTATGGATGGACACCATAGGAATGGACACCATGGGAATGGACACCATAGGGATAAACAACCAGAACATCCCCCTCTCAGGCTTTGAGGAAGGAGAAAGGCGAGAGTTGGCATATACCATGAACATCTGAAAAACTCCCGCCTGCACAATCCCTCAGAAAGGTGAATGAAATGAAGGGATTGACATGACTGATGTCTTACCTTGTGGTGGTAGGGGTTATAGGAGTGGAACAGGGTCGACAGCTCTTTGGTCCGCTGTTTTTTCTGTGGAGAGAGAAGTAAAGATAAACGACATTGATATTTTTTTTTTAAGTACAATGTTATTTTCAGACAGAAAGAGAAGTCACAGTAGTCGACCTGAATGGATTAGAAATATGACATATTATCAGCACACAAGATTAAGAGACAAATCTACCCCGTATATTCCCATAATAACTCCATATGTCCTTATTCCCATAATAACTCCATATGTCCTTGTCCTTATTCCTATAATAAATCCATAGGTCCTCATCCTTATTCCTATAATAACTCCATATGTCCTTATTCCCATAATAACTCAATATGTCCTTGTCCTTATTCCCATAACTCCATATGTCCTTATTCCCATAATAACTCCATATGTCCTTATTCCCATAATAACTCCATATGTCCTTATTCCCATAATAACTCCATATGTCCTTGTTCTTATTCCCATAATAACTCCATATGTCCTTATTCCTATAATAACTCCATATGTCCTTATTCCTATAATAACTCCATATGTCCTTGTCCTTATTCCCATAATAACTCCATATGTCCTCATCCTTATTCCTATAATAACTCCATATGTCCTTATTCCCATAATAACTCCATATGTCCTTGTTCTTATTCCCATAATAACTCCATATGTCCTTATTCCTATAATAACTCCATATGTCCTTATTCCTATAATAACTCCATATGTCCTTGTCCTTATTCCCATAATAACTCCATATGTCCTCATCCTTATTCCCATAATAACTCCATATGTCCTTATTCCCATAATAACTCCATATGTCCTTATTCCCATAATAACTCCATATGTCCTTATTCCCATAACTCCATATGTCCTTATTCCCATAATAACTCCATATGTCCTTATTCCTATAATAACTCCATATGTCCTTGTCCTTATTCCCATAATAACTCCATATGTCCTTATTCCTATAATAACTCCATATGTCCTTATTCCCATAATAACTCCATATGTCCTTATTCCTATAATAACTCCATATGTCCTTGTCCTTATTCCCATAATAACTCCATATGTCCTTGAATCAAGAAAGAACAAGGTCAAATGTAGAAAGACAGACTTTGTAGCAGGGTTCGTTGGCTTTTGGAATACAGTTGATGAATGCAAACAGCTATACGACTTGGCTATTATTTGCCTACAAGATAAAAAATAAAAAAAGGAGTCTCAATTTACCCATTTTCATTGTCGCCCTAAAGCATAAATCCTGATACATCCTTAATTTGTAATGAAATAAAGTAATGCAAACGCGGAGATATGAGTTTAATACAGGACGACACCTCGTGGCATCAGCATGACTTCTAGAGAAGAGAAGCAGAGTAAAGTGGTCAAGGTTTGGTAATGAGGGGGACTGATTAGCCCGTTCTGTTTCTCAACCCAGGGAGACAGCGACAGCACTATGGGACAACTTCACTATCCTCAGGCAACATCATCGGCTGCATATATAATGCATTAATGTGGACGTTTACCATGAGAGATGGGGAGAGAGAGATGGAGAGAGAGAGAGATGGGGAGAGAGATGGAGAGAGAGAGAGAGATGGGGAGAGAGAGATGGGACAGCAGACTCGTACATTTCCTCAATGAAAACAATGTACTGAGCAAATGTCAAATTGGCTTTTTACCAAATTACCGTACAACAGACCATGTATTCACCCTGCACACCCTAATTGACAACCAAACAAACCAAAACAAAGGCAAAGTCTTCTCATGCTTTGTTGATTTCAAAAAAGCCTTCGACTCAATCTGGCATGAGGGTCTGCTATACAAACTGATGGAAAGTGGTGTTGGGGGGAAAACATACGACATTATAAAATCCATGTACACAAACAACAAGTGTGCGGTTAAAATTGGCAAAAAAAACACACATTTCTTCACACAGGGTCGTGGGGTGAGACAGGGATGCAGCTTAAGCCCCACCCTCTTCAACATATATATCAACGAATTGGCGCGGGCACTAGAAAAGTCTGCAGCACCCGGCCTCCCTCTGCTAGAATCCGAAGTCAAATGTCTGCTGTTTGCTGATGATCTGGTGCTTCTGTCACCAACCAAGGAGGGCCTACAGCAGCACCTAGATCTTATGCACAGATTCTGTCAGACCTGGGCCCTGACAGTAAATCTCAGTAAGACCAAAATAATGGTGTTCCAAAAAAGGTCCAATCACCAGGACCACAAATACAAATTCCATCTAGACACTGTTGCCCTAGAGCACACAAAAAACTATACATACCTTGGCCTAAACATCAGCGCCACAGGTAACTTCCACAAAGCTGTGAACGATCTGAGAGACAAGGCAAGAAGGGCATTCTATGCCATCAAAAGAAACATAAATTTCAACATACCAATTAGGATTTGGCTAAAAATACTTGAATCAGTCATAGAGCCCATTGCCCTTTATGGTTGTGAGGTCTGGGGTCCGCTCACCAACCAAGACTTCACAAAATGGGACAAACACCAAATTGAGACTCTGCACGCAGAATTCTGCAAAAATATCCTCCGTGTACAACGTAAAACACCAAATAATGCATGCAGAGCAGAATTAGGCCGATACCCACTAATTATCAAAATCCAGAAAAGAGCCGTTAAATTCTACAACCACCTAAAAGGAAGCGATTCACAAACCTTCCATAACAAAGCCATCACCTACAGAGAGATGAACCTGGAGAAGAGTCCCCTAAGCAAGCTGGTCCTGGGGCTCTGTTCACAAACACAAACACACCCTACAGAGCCCCAGGACAACAGCACAATTAGACCCAACCAAATCATGAGAAAACAAAAAGATAATTACTTAACACATTGGAAAGAATTAACAAAAAAACAGAGCAAACTAGAATGCTATTTGGCCCTACACAGAGAGTACACAGCGGCAGAATACCTGACCACTGTGACTGACCCAAAATTAAGGAAAGCTTTGACTATGTACAGACTCAGTGAGCATAGCCTTGCTATTGAGAAAGGCCGCCGTAGGCAGACATGGCTCTCAAGAGAAGACAGGCTATGTGCTCACTGCCCACAAAATGAGGTGGAAACTGAGCTGCACTTCCTAACCTCCTGCCCAATGTATGACCATATTAGAGAGACATATTTCCCCCAGATTACACAGATCCACAAAGAATTCGAAAACAAATCCAATTTTGAAAAACTCCCATATCTACTGGGTGAAATTCCACAGTGTTCCATCACAGCAGCAAGATTTGTGACCTGTTGCCACGAGAAAAGGGCAACCAGTGAAGAACAAACACCATTGTAAATACAACCCATATTTATGCTTATTCATTTTATCTTGTGTCCTTTAACTATTTGTACATTGTATATATATATATATATAATATGACATTTGTAATGTCTTTACTGTTTTGAAACTTCTGTATGTGTAATGTTTACTGTTAATTTTTGTTGTTTTTCACTTTATATATTCACTTTGTATGTTGTCTACCTCACTTGCTTTGGCAATGTTAACACATGTTTCCCATGCCAATAAAGCCCTTGAATTGAATTGAAATTGATGGGGAGAGAGAGAGATGGAGAGAGAGAGATGGGGAGAGAAAGAGATGGGGAGAGAGAGAGAGAGATGGGGAGAGAGAGAGATGGGGAGAGAGATGGAGAGAAAGAGATGGAGAGAGAGAGATGGAGAGAGAGACAGATGGGGAGAGAGAGAGATGGGGAGAGAGAGAGATGGGGAGAGAGAGATAGATGGGGAGAGAGAGATAGATGGGGAGAGAGAGATAGATGGGGAGAGAGAGATGGAGAGAGAGAGAGATGGGGAGAGAGAGAGATGGGGAGAGAGAGATGGGGAGAGAGAGATGGAGAGAGAGATGGAGAGAGAGATGGGAAGATAGAGAGATGGGGAGAGAGAGAGATGGGGATAGAGAGAGATGGGGAGAGAGAGAGATGGGGAGAGAGAGAGATGGGGATAGAGAGAGATGGGGAGAGAGAGAGAGAGATGTACAGAGAGAGATGGGGAGAGAGAGATGGAGAGAGAGAGATGGGGAGAGAGAGATGGAGAGAGAGAGATGGGAAGATAGAGAGATGGGGAGAGAGAGAGATGGGATAGAGAGAGATGGGGAGAGAGAGAGATGGGGAGAGAGAGATGGGGATAGAGAGAGATGGGGAGAGAGAGAGAGATGTACAGAGAGAGATGGGGAGAGAGAGATGGAGAGAGAGATGGGGAGAGAGAGAGATGGGGAGAGAGAGAGAGATGGGGAGAGAGAGATGGAGAGAGAGAGATGGGGAGAGAGAGAGATGGGGAGAGAGAGAGAGAGATGGACAGAGAGAGAGATGGGGAGAGAGAGATGGAGAGAGAGAGAGATGGGGAGAGAGAGATGGAGAGAGAGAGAGAGATGGAGAGAGAGAGAGAGAGAGAGAGAGAGAGAGATATGGAGAGAGAGAGAGAGAGATGAGGAGAGAGAGAGATGGAGAGAGAGAGATGGGGAGAGAGAGAGAGAGAGAGAGCGAGATGGAGAGAAAGAGATGGAGAGAGAGAGAGCGATGGGGAGAGAGAGAGCGATGGGGAGATAGAGAGATAGAGAGAGAGAGATGGGGAGAGAGAGATGGGGAGAGAGAGATGGAGAGAAAGAGATGGAGAGAGAGAGAGATGGGGAGAGAGAGATGGGGAGAGAGAGATGGAGAGAAAGAGATGGAGAGAAAGAGATGGAGAGAGAGAGAGATGGGGAGAGAGAGAGATGGAGAGAGAGAGAGATGGAGAGAGAGAGATGGAGAGAGAGAGATGGGGAGAGAGAGATGGGGAGAGAGAGATGGAGAGAGAGAGAGAGAGAGAGAGAGAGAGAGAGAGATGGAGAGAGAGAGATGGGGAGAGAGAGATGGATGGAGGGAGAGAGAGATGGAGAGAGATGGAGATGGGGAGAGAGAGAGAGATGGAGGGAGATGGAGAGAGAGAGAGAGAGAGAGAGAGTGAGAGAGAGAGATGGAGAGAAAGAGATGGAGAGAAAGAGATGGAGAGAGAGATGGAGAGTGTGAGATGGGGAGAGAGATGGAGATGGAGAGAGATGGGGAGAGAGAGATGGAGAGAGAGAGATGGAGAGAGAGAGAGGAGAGAGAGATGGAGAGAGAGAGATGGGGAGAGAGAGATGGAGAGAGAGATGGAGAGAGAGAGAATCTGGCTCAAAACATTCCAATCCGTTATAGAACCAGTTGTTCTATATGGCAGTGAAGTCTGCTCTAATAATGAATTTACCAAATGGGACAAACATCCAATTGAAATACTGCATGCAGTTCTGCAAGACTGTATTGGGAAGTGCAAAGAAAACCTCCAAATAACGCCTGTAGAGCAGAATATGGCCAAAACCCCCTTCTCATTCAGATCAAATCAAATTTTACAACCATCTAAATACAAGTGATTCCAAAACACTACGTCACACAGCTCTGCAATGTCAAGAGATGAAACAAGAGAAGAGTCCCCTCAACCAGCTGGTTCTGAGGCTCAGTTCACCAACCCAAACCAACCCCATAGAGCCTAAGGACAGCAGTCAGCCAGCTGGTTCTGAGGCTCAGTTCACCAACCCAAACCAACCCCATAGAGCCTCAGGACAGCACTCAGCCTGCTGGTTCTGAGGCTCAGTTCACCTAACCTGGGACAGAGGTCTCAGCTCACCCAACCTGGGATAGAGAGGTCTCAGCTCACTCAACCTGGGATAGAGAGGTCTCAGGTCACCCAACCAGGGATAGAGAGGTCTCAGCTCACTCAACCAGGGATAGAGATGTCTCAGCTCACTCAACCAGGGATAGAGAGGTCTCAGCTCACTCAACCTGAGATAGAGAGGTCTCAGCTCACCCAACCTGGGATAGAGAGGTCTCAGTTCACCCAACCTGGGATAGAGAGGTCTCAGCTCACCTAACCTGGGATAGAGAGGTCTCAGCTCACCTAACCTGGGACAGAGGTCTCAGCTCACCCAACCTGGGATAGAGAGGTCTCAGCTCACTCAACCTGGGATAGAGAGGTCTCAGCTCACTCAACCTGGGATAGAGAGGTCTCAGCTCACTCAACCTGGGATAGAGAGGTCTCAGTTCACTCAACCTGGGATAGAGGTCTCAGCTCACTCAACCTGGGATAGAGAGGTCTCAGCTCACCTAACCTGGGATAGAGAGGTCTCAGCTCACCCAACCTGGGATAGAGAGGTCTCAGCTCACCTAACCTGGGATAGAGAGGTCTCAGCTCACCCAACCTGGGATAGAGGTCTCAGCTCACCCAACCTGGGATAGAGAGGTCTCAGCTCACCCAACCTGGGATAGAGAGGTCTCAGCTCACCCAACCTGGGATAGAGAGGTCTCAGCTCACCCAACCTGGGATAGAGAGGTCTCAGCTCACTCAACCAGGGATAGAGGTCTCAGCTCACCCAACCTGGGATAGAGAGGTCTCAGCTCACTCAACCTGGGATAGAGAGGTCTCAGCTCACCCAACCTGGGATAGGATCAGGGAGAGAGGTCTCAGCTCACCCAACCTGGGATAGAGAGGTCTCAGCTCACCCAACCTGGGATAGAGAGGTCTCAGCTCACCCAACCTGGGATAGAGAGGTCTCAGCTCACCCAACCTGGGATAGAGAGGTCTCAGCTCACCCAACCTGGGATAGAGAGGTCTCAGCTCACCCAACCTGGGATAGAGAGGTCTCAGCTCACTCAACCTGGGATAGAGGTCTCAGCTCACCCAACCTGGGATAGAGGTCTCAGCTCACCCAACCTGGGATAGAGGTCTCAGCTCACCCAGCTCACTCACTCAACCTGGGATAGAGAGTCTCAGCTCACCCAACCTGGGATAGAGAGGTCTCAGCTCACCTAACCTGGGATAGAGAGGTCTCAGCTCACCTAACCTGGGATAGAGAGGTCTCAGCTCACCCAACCTGGGATAGAGGGGTCTCAGCTCACTCAACCTGGGATAGAGAGGTCTCAGCTCACCCAACCTGGGATAGAGGGGTCTCAGCTCACCTAACCTGGGATAGAGAGGTCTCAGCTCACTCAACCTGGGATATACGGAGCATTCAGAAAGTATTCATACCCCTTCTCTATTTCCAGATTATTTTACCTTAAAGCCTTATTCTAATATTGATTAAATAAAATCCTCATCTATCTACACACAATACCCTATAATGACATCACAATACCCTATAATGACATCACAATACCCTATAATGACAAAGTGAAAACAGGTGTTTAGAATATCTTATTTGCATAAGTATTCAGACCCTTTGCTATGAGACCTGAAATTGAGCTCAGGTGCATCCTGTTTCCATTGTTCATCATTGAGATGTTTCTACAACTTGATTGGAGTCCACCTGTGGTAAATTCAATTGATTGGACATGATTTGGAAAGACACACACCTGTCTATTCAAGGTCCCACAGTTGACAGTGCACTTCAGAGCAAAAACCAAGCCATGAGGTCAAAGGAATTGTCTGTAGAGCTCTGAGACAGGATTGTGTCAAAGCACAGATCTGGGGAATAGTACCAAAAAATGTCTGCAGCATTGAAGGTCCCCAAGAACACCGTGGCCTCCATCATTCATAAATGGAAGAAGTTTGGAACCACCAAGACTCAGGCTGGCTGCCTGGCCAAACTGAGCAACTGGGGGAGAAGGGCCTTGGTCAGGGAGATGACCAAGAACCCGATGGTCACTCTGACAGAGCTTCGGAGTTCCTCTGTGGAGTTGGGAGATCCTTCCAGAAGGACAACCATCTCTGCAGCACTCCACCAATCAGGCCTTTATGGTAGAGTGGCCAGCTTGGAGTTTGCCAAAAGGCGCCTAAAGGACTCTGACCATGAGAAACAACATTCTCGGGTTTGTTTGGCAGGTAATGTATTTATGCTCAGTTCCTGTGAACTCTTATCATAGATCCTCCATCTCTCTCCTCTCATCATAGACCCTCCATCTCTCTCCTCTCATCATAGACCCTCCATCTCAACATAGACCCTCCATCTCTCTCCTCTCATCATAGACCCTCCATCTCTCATCATAGACCCTCCATCTCTCTCCTCTCATCATAGATCCTCCATCTCTCTCCTCTCATCATAGACCCTCCATCTCTCTCCTCTCATCATAGATCCTCCATCTCTCTCCTCTCATCATAGACCCTCCATCTCTCTCCTCTCATCATAGACCCTCCCTCTCATCATCTCTCTCCTCTCATCATAGATCCTCCATCTCTCCATCTCTCATCATAGATCCTCCATCTCTCTCCTCTCATCATAGACCCTCCATCTCTCTCCTCTCATCATAGATCCTCCATCTCTCTCCTCTCATCATAGACCCTCCATCTCTCTCCTCTCATCATAGATCCTCCATCTCTCTCCTCTCATCATAGACCCTCCATCTCTCTCCTCTCATCATAGACCCTCCATCTCTCTCCTCTTATCATAGATCCTCCATCTCTCTCCTCTCATCATAGACCCTCCATCTCTCTCCTCTCATCATAGACCCTCCATCTCTCTCCTCTTATCATAGATCCTCCATCTCTCTCCTCTCATCATAGACCCTCCATCTCTCTCCTCTCATCATAGATCCTCCATCTCTCATCATAGATCCTCCATCTCTCTCCTCTTATCATAGACCCTCCATCTCTAATCATAGACCCTCCATCTCTCTCCTCTCATCATAGATCCTCCATCTCTCTCCTCTCATCATAGATCCTCCATCTCTCTCCTCTCATCATAGACCCTCCATCTCTCTCCTCTCATCATAGACCCTCCCTCTCTCTCCTCTCATCATAGACCCTCCATCTCTCTCCTCTCATCATAGACCCTCCATCTCTCTCCTCTCATCATAGATCCTCCATCTCTCTCCTCTCATCATAGACCCTCCCTCCATTTCTCTCCACTCAACATAGAACCTGTCTCGGTCTTCCCTCCACCTTTCCATCTCTCTTCCCTCTCCACCCTACCCATCTCCCTCCACATCTCCCTCCACCCTCCCCATCTCCCTCCACATCTCTCTCCACCCTCTCAATCTCTCTCCACCCTCTCAATCTCTCTCCACCCTCCCCATCTCTCTCCACCCTCCCCATCTCTCTCCACCCTCTCAATCTCTCTCCACCCTCCCCATCTCTCTCCACCCTCCCCATCTCTCTCCACCCTCCCCATCTCTCTCCACCCTCCCCATCTCTCTCCACCCTCCCCATCTCTCTCCACCCTCTCAATCTCTCTCCACCCTCTCAATCTCTCTCCACCCTCTCAATCTCTCTCCACCCTCTCAATCTCTCTCCACCCTCCCCATCTCTCTCCACCCTCCCCATCTCTCTCCACCCTCCCCATCTCTCTCCACCCTCTCCCCATCTCTCCCACCCTCTCAATCTCTCTCCACCCTCTCAATCTCTCTCCACCCTCTCAATCTCTCTCCACCCTCTCAATCTCTCTCCACCCTCTCAATCTCTCTCCACCCTCCCATCTCTCTCCACCCTCCCCATCTCTCTCCACCCTCCCCATCTCTCTCCACCCTCCCAATCTCTCTCCACCCTCCCAATCTCTCTCCACCCTCCCCATCTCTCTCCACCCTCCCCATCTCTCTCCACCCTCTCAATCTCTCTCCACCCTCCCCATCTCTCTCCACCCTCTCAATCTCCCTCCACCCTCTCAATCTCTCTCCACCCTCTCAATCTCTCTCCACCCTCTCAATCTCTCTCCACCCTCCCCATCCTCTCTCTCCACCCTCCCATCTCTCTCCACCCTCTCAATCTCTCTCCACCCTCTCAATCTCTCTCCACCCTCTCAATCTCTCTCCACCCTCTCAATCTCTCTCCACCCTCCCCATCTCTCACCCTCCCCATCTCTCTCCACCCTCTCAATCTCTCTCCACCCTCCCCATCTCTCTCCACCCTCCCCATCTCTCTCCACCCTCCCCATCTCTCTCCACCCTCCCCATCTCTCTCCACCCTCCCCATCTCTCTCCACCCTCCCCATCTCTCTCCACCCTCCCCATCTCTCTCCACCCTCTCCATCTCTCTCCACCCTCTCAATCTCTCTCCACCCTCTCCATCTCTCTCCACCCTCCCACATCTCTCTCCACCCTCCCATCTCTCTCCACCCTCTCAATCTCTCTCCACCCTCTCAATCTCTCTCCACCCTCCCAATCTCTCTCACCCTCCCCATCTCTCTCCACCCTCCCCATCTCTCTCCACCCTCCCATCTCTCTCCACCCTCCCCATCTCTCTCCACCCTCCCCATCTCTCTCCACCCTCCCCATCTCTCTCCACCCTCCCCATCTCTCCACCCTCTCAATCTCTCTCCACCCTCTCAATCTCTCTCCACCCTCTCCATCTCTCTCCACCCTCTCAATCTCTCTCCACCCTCTCCATCTCTCTCCACCCTCCCCATCTCTCTCCACCCTCCCCATCTCTCTCCACCCTCCCCATCTCTCTCCACCCTCCCCATCTCTCTCCACCCTCCCCATCTCTCTCCACCCTCCCTCTCTCTCCACCCTCTCCACCCTCCCATCTCTCTCCACCCTCTCATCTCTCTCCACCCTCTCAATCTCTCTCCACCCTCTCAATCTCTCTCCACCCTCCCCATCTCTCTCCACCCTCCCCCATCTCTCTCCACCCTCCCCATCTCTCTCCACCCTCTCCAATCTCTCTCCACCCTCCCCATCTCTCTCCACCCTCCCCATCTCTCTCCACCCTCCCAATCTCTCTCCACCCTCTCAATCTCTCTCCACCCTCTCAATCTCTCTCCACCCTCTCAATCTCTCTCCACCCTCTCAATCTCTCTCCACCCTCTCAATCTCTCTCCACCCTCCCCATCTCTCTCCACCCTCCCCATCTCTCTCCACCCTCCCCATCTCTCTCCACCCTCCCCATCTCTCTCCACCCTCCCCCTCCCAATCTCTCTCCACCCTCCCCATCTCTCTCCACCCTCCCAATCTCTCTCCACCCTCCCATCTCTCTCCACCCTCCCAATCTCTCTCCACCTCCCCATCTCTCTCCACCCTCTCAATCTCTCTCCACCCCCCATCTCTCTCCACCCTCTCAATCTCTCTCCACCCTCCCCATCTCTCTCCACCCTCCCAATCTCTCTCCACCCTCCCCATCTCTCTCCACCCTCTCAATCTCTCTCCACCCTCCCATCTCTCTCCACCCTCTCAATCTCTCTCCACCCTCCCCATCTCTCTCCACCCTCCCCATCTCTCTCCACCCTCCCCATCTCTCTCCACCCTCCCCCTCTCTCTCCACCCTCCCCATCTCTCTCCACCCTCTCAATCTCTCTCCACCCTCCCCATCTCTCTCCACCCTCTCAATCTCTCTCCACCCTCCCCTCTCTCCACCCTCTCAATCTCTCCACCCTCCCCATCTCTCTCCACCCTCTCAATCTCTCTCCACCCTCTCAATCTCTCTCCACCCTCTCATCTCTCTCCACCCTCCCCATCTCTCTCCACCTCCCCATCTCTCTCCACCCTCCCATCTCTCTCCACCCTCCCCATCTCTCTCCACCCTCCCCATCTCTCTCCACCCTCCCCATCTCTCTCTCCCCTCCCCATCTCTCCCCCTCCCCATCTCTCTCACCCTCCCTCTCTCCACCCTCCCCATCTCTCTCCACCTCCGCATCTCTTTCCACCCTCCCCATCTCTCTCCACCCTCCATCTCTTTCCACCCCTCCCCATCTCTCTCCCCCTCCCCATCTCTCCACCCTCCCCATCTCTCTCTCCACCCTCCCCATCTCTCTCTCCACCCTCCCCATCTCTCTCCACCCTCCGCATCCCTTTCCACCCTCCCCATCTCTCTCCACCCTCCCCATCTCTTTCCACCCTCCCCATCTCACTCCCCCCTCTCAATCTCTCTCTCTCTTCCCTCCTCAACCAGTCCACATCTCTCCTTCCCCTCGTTACCATTACATCACTACCCTGCATATCCTCTCCTCTCCTCTCTCCTCATCAGTTTGCTGTGCTGCTGGAGGAGAGGAGAGAGGAGAGGAGAGTAGAAAGGAGAGAGGAGAGGAGAAAGGAAGGAGGAGAGAGGAGAGGAGAAAGGAGAGGAGAAAGGAGAGAGGAGAGGAGAAAGGAGAGGATAAAGGAGAGGAGAAAGAAGAGAGGAGAGGAGAAAGGAGAGAGGAGAGGAGAAAGGAGAGGAGAGAGGAGAGAGGAGAGGAAAGAGGAGAGGAGAGAGGAGAGAGGAGAGGAAAGAGGAGAGAGGAGAGGAAATAGGAGAGAGGAGAGGAGAAAGGAGAGAGGAGAGGAGAGGAGAAAGGAAAGAGGAGAGGAGAAAGGAGAGAAGAGAAAGGAGAGAGGAGAGGAGAAAGGAGAGAGGAGAGGAGAAAGGAGAGGAGAGAGGAGAAAGGAGAGAGGAGAGGAAAGAGGAGAGAGGAGAGGAAAAAGGAGAGGAGAAAGGAGAGGAGAAAGGATAGAGGAGAGGAGAAAGGATAGAGGAGAGAGGAGAAAGGAGAGAGGAGAGGAAAGAGGAGAGGAGAAAGGAGAGGAGAGGAGAAAGGAGAGAGGAGAGGAAAGAGGAGAGGAGAAAGGAGAGAGGAGAAAGGAGAGATGAGAGGAGAAAGGAGAGAGGAGCACCTGTGGTTATTATTCCTTAACACCACCAATGAGATCCCTGCAGTATTCACTCTATAACCCCCCCCCACACACACACACACACACACACACACACACACACACACATAATTGTGTAGATCCTATTCCAATGATGAAGTATGCCTTCTGGCCCTTCTGATTTGGGAGGGAGGGAGACGAGAGTCGGAGGAGGATGAGGAGGAGAGAGGTTGGAGGAAGGTTGCCGGGCTTCGGTAGAGGAAGATAACCAGCTACCTTATAAAGAATCTCTTTACTTTCCACCCTGAAATCACATCTTCATTCTGGGTTGAATAGGAGCAGGGATTTGATCAAACACCATGAACCCAAAGCTGACCTTGTATCCCAAATGGCATCCCATTTCCCTATGTAGTGCACTACCTTTACGGACCCTGGTCGAAAGTAACACACTAGAAAGGGAAAAGGGAGCCATTTTGGATACAGCCTCACTATTTCAGCCTATTAGAGCTGAGGCCTGGGCTGAGATTGCTGCTGCTCCTGTTACAGCCCAAAGCAGTCAGTCTCTCTTCCTCTCCCAGAGACCCATCATCCGGACCCTTATCTTTATTTGAAACCAGGGGGGAGTCAGGAGAGGTAGGGGGAGGACATGGAGGGAGGTAGGGGAGGACAGAACATCATCTCGATGAGACAAGGTATAATAAAACCACTTATCTTTATTTTGAAAGGAGGGACATGGAGGGAGGTACCAGGGGGAGGACATGGAGGGAGGTAGGGGAGGACATGGAGGGAGGTAGGGGAGGACATGGAGGGAGGTAGGGGAGGACATGGAGGGAGATAGGGGAGGACATGGAGGGAGGACATGGAGGGAGGACATGGAGGGAGGTAGGGGAGGACATGGAGGGAGGTAGGGGAGGACATGGAGGGAGGGACATGGAGGGAGGTAGGGAGGACATGGAGGAGGTAGGGGAGGACATGGAGGGGAGGTAGGAGGGATGGAGGACGGAGGGAGAGGGAGAGGTAGGGGAGGGGGACATGGGAGGACATGGAGGGAGGACATGGAGGGAGGTAGGGGGACATGGAGGACATGGGGGATGTAGGGGAGGACATGGAGGGATGGAGGGAGGACATGGAGGGAGGTAGGGGAGGACATGGAGGGATGTAGGGGAGAACATGGAGGGAGGTAGGGGAGAACATGGAGGGAGGTAGGGGAGGACATGGAGGGAGGTAGGGGAGGACATGGAGGGAGATAGGGGAGGACATGGAGGGAGGTATGGAGGGAGGACATGGAGGGAGGTAGGGGAGGACATGGAGGGAGGTAGGGGAGGACATGGAGGGAGAGGACATGGAGGGAGGTAGGGGAGGACATGGAGGGATGTAGGGGAGGACATGGAGGGAGATAGGGGAGGACATGGAGGGAGGACATGGAGGGAGGGAGACATGGGGAGGGAGGTAGGGGGAGGGACATGGAGGGAGGTAGGGAGGGGACATGGAGGGGAGGACAGGGGAGGGACATGGAGGGAGGTAGGGGGGGACATGGAGGGAGGTAGGGGAGGACATGGAGGGACATAGGGGAGGACATGGAGGATGTAGGGGACATGGAGGGACGTAGGGGAGGACATGGAGGGAGTAGGGGAGGACGAGGGGAGGACATGGAGGGAGGTAGGGGAGGACATGGAGGGAGGTAGGGAGGACATGGAGGGAGGTAGGGGAGGACATGGAGGGAGGTAGGGGAGGACATGGAGGGAGGTAGGGGAGGACATGGAGGGAGGTAGGGGAGGACATGGAGGGAGGTAGGGGGGACATGGAGGGAGGGGAAGGACATGGAGGGAGGTAGGGGGAGGACATGGAGGGAGGTAGGGAGGACATGGAGGAGGTAGGGGAGGACATGGAGGGATGTAGGGGAGGGACATGGAGGGAGGTAGGGGAGGACATGGAGGGAGGTAGGGGAGGACGTGGAGGGAGATAGGGGAGGACATGGAGGGAGGACATGGAGGGAGGAGGGGACATGGAGGGAGGTAGGGGAGGACATGGAGGGGAGGGGGAGGACATGGAGGGAGGTAGGGGAGGACATGGGGAGATAGGGAGGACATGGAGGGAGGTAGGGGAGGACATGGAGGGAGGTAGGGGAGGACATGGAGGGAGGTAGGGGAGGACATGGAGGGAGGTAGGGAGGACATGGAGGGAGGTGGAGGGGAGGACATGGAGGGAGGTAGGGGAGGACATGGAGGGAGGTAGGGGAGGACATGGAGGGATGGGGAGGACATGGAGGGAGGTAGGGGAGGACATGGAGGGAGGTAGGGGAGGACATGGAGGGGAGGACATGGAGGGATGTAGGGGAGGACATGGAGGGATGTAGGGAGGACATGGAGGGATGAGGACATGGAGGGTAGGGGGAGGACATGGGGAGGGAGGGGAGGACATGGAGGGACATGGTAGGGGAGGACATGGAGG
>NW_027038709.1:0-36309 GCF_034236695.1 Oncorhynchus nerka
TCTCTCTCTCTAGCCTGTCTCCCAGAGGACAGATCTGTGGTCTCTCTCTCTAGCCTGTCTCCCAGAGGACAGATCTGTGGTCACTCTCTCTAGCCTGTCTCCCAGAGGACAGATCGGTGGTCTCTCTCTCTAGCCTGTCTCCCAGAGGACAGATCTGTGGTCTCTCTCTCTCTAGCCTCTCTCCCAGAGGACAGATATGTGGTCTCTCTTCCAGATGGATGTCTCTGTGAGGACAGATGGATGTCTCTGTGAGGACAGATGGATGTCTCTATGAGGACAGATGGATGTCTCTGTGAGGACAGATGGATGTCTCTGTGAGGACAGATGAATGTCTCTGTGAGGACAGATGGATGTCTCTATGAGGACAGATGGATGTCTCTGTGAGGACAGATGGATGTCTCTATTTTTATTTTTTATTTTTTATTTCACCTTTATTTAACCAGGTAGGCTAGTTGAGAACAAGTTCTCATTTGCAACTGCGACCTGGCCAAGATAAAGTATAGCAGTGTGAACAGACAACACAGAGGTACACATGGAGTAAACAATTAACAAGTCAATAACACAGTAGAAAAAAGGGGAGTCTATATACAATGTGTGCAAAAGGCATGAGGAGGTAGGCGAATAATTACAATTTTGCAGATTAACACTGGAGCGGTCTCTCTGTATGTTGTCCTGTGAGGACAGATGGATGTCTCTGCGGTCTCTGTGTGTTGTCCTGTGAGGACAGATGGATGTCTGTGTGAGGACAGATGGATGTCTCTGTGGTCTCTCTGTGTTGTCCTGTGAGGACAGATGGATGTCTCTGCGGTCTCTCTGTATGTTGTCCTGTGAGGACAGATGGATGTCTCTGCGGTCTCTCTGTATGTTGTCCTGTGAGGACAGATGGATGTCTCTGCGGTCTCTCTGTATGTTGTCCTGTGAGGACAGATGGATGTCTCTGCGGTCTCTCTGTATGTTGTCCTGTGAGGACAGATGGATGTCTCTGTGAGGACAGATGGATGTCTCTGTGGTCTCTCTGTGTGTTGTCCTGTGAGGACAGATGGATGTCTCTGTGGTCTCTCTGTGTGTTGTCCTGTGAGGACAGATGGATGTCTCTGTGAGGACAGATGGATGTCTCTGCGGTCTCTGTGTGTTGTCCTGTGAGCTCTGAGCCACTGGATCAATATCCTCTAGTCACAACTTATCACAGATCAATGCTGAGGTTTCCTCTGTAGCTCCTCTAGTCATAACTTATCACAGATCAATGCTGGGGTTTCCTCTGTAGCTCCTCTAGTCATAACTTATCACAGATCAATGCTGGGGTTTCCTCTGTAGCTCCTCTAGTCATAACTTATCACAGATCAATGCTGGGGTTTCCTCTGTAGCTCCTCTAGTCATAACTTATCACAGATCAATGCTGGGGTTTCCTCTGTAGCTCCTCTAGTCATAACTTATCACAGATCAATGCTGGGGTTTCCTCTGTAGCTCCTCTAGTCATAACTTATCACAGATCAATGCTGGGGTTTCCTCTGTAGCTCCTCTAGTCATAACTTATCACAGATCAATGCTGGGGTTTCCTCTGTAGCTCCTCTAGTCATAACTCACAGATCAATCTGGGGTTTCCTCAGAGTCACTTATCACAGATCAATGCTGGGGTTTCCTCTGTAGCTCCTCTAGTCATAACTTATCACAGATCAATGCTGGGGTTTCCTCTGTAGCTCCTCTAGTCACAACTTATCTCAATGCTGGGGTTTCCTCTGTAGCTCCTCTAGTCATAACTTATCACAGATCAATGCTGGGGTTTCCTCTGTAGCTCCTCTAGTCACAACTTATCACAGATCAATGCTGGGGTTTCCTCTGTAGCTCCTCTAGTCACAACTTATCACAGATCAATGCTGGGGTTTCCTCTGTAGCTCCTCTAGTCATAACTTATCACAGATCAATGCTGGGGTTTCCTCTGTAGCTCCTCTAGTCACAACTTATCACAGATCAATGCTGGGGTTTCCTCTGTAGCTCCTCTAGTCACAACTTATCACAGATCAATGCTGAGGTTTCCTCTGTAGCTCCTCTATAGGAGGTGCTGTAGCTCCCCTGGCCTGCTATAGGCCTAACCCTGAACCAATGGCCTGCTATAGGCCTAACCCTGAACCAATGGCCTGCTATAGTCCTAACCCTGAACCAATGGCCTGCTACAGGCCTAACCCTGAACCAATGGCCTGCTACAGTCCTAACCCTGAACCAATGGCCTGCTATAGTCCTAACCCTGAACCAATGGCTAACCCTGAACCAATGGCCTGCTATAGTCCTAACCCTGAACCAATGGCCTGCTATAGGCCTAACCCTGAACCAATGGCCTGCTATAGTCCTAACCCTGAACCAATGGCCTGCTATAGGCCTAACCCTGAACCAATGGCCTGCTATAGGCCTAACCCTGAACCAATGGCCTGCTATAGACCTAACCCTGAACCAATGGCCTGCTATAGTCCTAACCCTGAACCAATGGCCTGCTATAGGCCTAACCCTGAACCAATTGCCTGCTACAGGCCTAACCCTGAACCAATGGCCTGCTATAGGCCTAACCCTGAACCAATGGCCTGCTATAGGCTAACCCTGAACCAATGGCCTGCTATAGACCTAACCCTGAACCAATGGCCTGCTATAGTCCTAACCTGAACCAATGGCCTGCTATAGGCCTAACCCTGAACCAATGGCCTGAGGCCTAACCCTGAACCAATGGCCTGCTATAGGCCTAACCCTGAACCAATGGCCCTATAGGCTAACCCTGAACCAATGGCCTGCTATACCTAACCCTGAACCAATGGCCTGCTATAGTCCTAAACCTGAACCAATGGCCTGCTATAGTCCTAACCCTGAACCAATGGCCTGCTATAGGCCTAACCCTGAACCAATGGCCTGCTATAGACCTAACCCTGAACCAATGGCCTGCTATAGGCCTAACCCTGAACCAATGGCCTGCTATAGTCCTAACAATGAACCAATGGCCTGCTATAGCCCTAACCCTGAACCAATGGCCTGTCTGTCAGAGGAGACTGATGAAGGAGGGGAGGCTATAGGCCTAACCCTGAACCAATGGCCTGTCTGTCAGAGGAGACTGACGAAGGAGGGGAGGCTAGCTGGTTCCTGGATGTTTGCACATTAAGCGTTAGGTCAGTTCATGTTCCTAGTTGAATATTAACTCTGGGCTATGGGAGACGACAACGAGACATCCTGAGACATGGGGAGAGACTAGAGAAGAGGAAGATGGGGGAGACAGACTGGAGGAGAGGAAGATGGGGGAGACAACAACGAGACATCCTGAGGCATGGGGAGAGACTAGAGAAGAGGAAGATGGGGAGACAGGCTGGAGGAGAGGAAGATTGGGAGACAGACTGGAGGAGAGGAAGATGGGGAGACAGACTGGAGTAGAGGAAGATGGGGAGAAAGACTGGAGTAGAGGAAGATGGGGAGACAGACTGGAGGAGAGGAAGATGGGGGAGACAACAACGAGACATCCTGAGGCATGGGGAGAGACCAGAGAAGAGGAAGATGGGGAGACGACAACGAGACATCCTGAGACATGGGGAGAGACTAGAGAAGAGGAAGATGGGGAGACAACAACGAGACATCCTGAGACATGGGGAGAGACTAGAGAAGAGGAAGATGGGGAGACGACAACGAGACATCCTGAGACATGGGGAGAGACTAGAGAAGAGGAAGATGGGGGAGACGACAACGAGACATCCTGAGACATGGGGAGAGACTAGAGAAGAGGAAGATGGGGGAGACAACAACGAGACATCCTGAGACATGGGGAGAGACTAGAGAAGAGGAAGATGGGGGAGACAACAACGAGACATCCTGAGACATGGGGAGAGACTAGAGAAGAGGAAGATGGGAGAGACAACAACGAGACATCCTGAGACACAGGGAGACAGACTGGAGGAGAGGAAGATGGAGGAGACGACAATGAGACATCCTGAGACATGGGGAGAGAAGAGGAAGATGGGGGAGACAACAACGAGACATCCTGAGACACAGGGAGACAGACTAAAGAAGATGAAGATGGGGGAGACGACAACGAGACATCCTGAGACATGGGGAGAGACTAGAGAAGAGGAAGATGGGGGAGACAACAACGAGACATCCTGAGACATGGGGAGAGACTAGAGAAGAGGAAGATGGGGGAGACGACAACGAGACATCCTGAGACATGGGGAGAGACTAGAGAAGAGGAAGATGGGGGAGACAACAACGAGACATCCTGAGACATGGGGAGAGACTAGAGGAGAGGAAGAT
The DNA here is from genome assembly GCF_034236695.1 of Oncorhynchus nerka. Taxonomy (NCBI): domain Eukaryota; kingdom Metazoa; phylum Chordata; class Actinopteri; order Salmoniformes; family Salmonidae; genus Oncorhynchus; species Oncorhynchus nerka. The sequence goes on from NW_027038709.1 coordinate 4,276, forward strand.
GGGGGAGACAGACTGGAGGAGAGGAAGATAGGGGAGACAGACTGGAGGAGAGGAAGATGGGGGAGACAGACTGGAGGAGAGGAAGATGGGGGAGGGGACAGTATGATACTGGATCCTCCCCTCCACTAGATATATCAGTATGATACTGGACCCTCCCCTCCACTAGATATATCAGTATGATACTGGACCCTCCCCTCCACTAGATATATCAGTATGATACTGGCCCCTCCCCTCCACTAGATATATCAGTATGATACTGGACCCTCCACTAGATATATCAGTATGATACTGGACCCTCCACTAGATATATCAGTATGATACTGGCCCCTCCCCTCCACTAGATATATCAGTATGATACTGGACCCTCCACTAGATATATCAGTATGATACTGGCCCCTCCCCTCCACTAGATATATCAGTATGATACTGGACCCCCCACTAGATATATCAGTATGATACTGGACCCCCCACTAGATATATCAGTATGATACTGGACCCTCCACTAGATATATCAGTATGATACTGGCCCCTCCCTCCACTAGATATATCAGTATGATACTGGACCCCCACTAGATATATCAGTATGACACTGGACCCCCCACTAGATATATCAGTATGATACTGGACCCTCCACTAGATATATCAGTATGATACTGGCCCCTCCCCTCCACTAGATAAATCAGTATGATACTGGCCCCTCCACTAGATATATCAGTATGATACTGGCCCCTCCCCTCCACTAGATATATCAGTATGATACTGGACCCTCCCCTCCACTAGATATATCAGTATGATACTGGACCCTCCACTAGATATATCAGTATGATACTGGCCCCTCCACTAGATATATCAGTATGATACTGGACCCTCCACTAGATATATCAGTATGGACCCTCCACTAGATATATCAGTATGATACTGGCCCCTCCACTAGATATATCAGTATGATACTGGACCCTCCACTAGATATATCAGTATGATACTGGCCCCTCCCTCCACTAGATATATCAGTATGATACTGGACCCTCCACTAGATATATCAGTATGATACTGGCCCCTCCCCTCCACTAGATATATCAGTATGATACTGGACCCTCACCTCCACTAGATATATCAGTATGATACTGGACCCTCCACTAGATATATCAGTATGATACTGGACCCTCACCTCCACTAGATATATCAGTATGATACTGGCCCCTCCCCTCCACTAGATATATCAGTATGATACTGGACCCTCCACTAGATATATCAGTATGATACTGGACCCTCCACTAGATATATCAGTATGATACTGGACCCTCCACTAGATATATCAGTATGATACTGGACCCTCCACTAGATATATCAGTATGATACTGGACCCTCCCTCCACTAGATATATCAGTATGATACTGGACCCTCCACTAGATATATCAGTATGATACTGGACCCTCCACTAGATATATCAGTATGATACTGGCCCCTCCCCTCCACTAGATATATCAGTATGATACTGGCCCCTCCCCTCCACTAGATATATCAGTATGATACTGGACCCTCCACTAGATATATCAGTATGATACTGGCCCCTCCCTCCACTAGATATATCAGTATGATACTGGCCCCTCCCCTCCACTAGATATATCAGTATGATACTGGCCCCTCCCCTCCACTAGATATATCAGTATGATACTGGCCCCTCCCCTCCACTAGATATATCAGTATGATACTGGCCCCTCCCCTCCACTAGATATATCAGTATGATACTGGCCCCTCCCCTCCACTAGATATATCAGTATGATACTGGCCCCTCCCTCCACTAGATATATCAGTATGATACTGGCCCCTCCCTCCACTAGATATATCAGTATGATACTGGCCCCTCCCCTCCACTAGATATATCAGTATGATACTGGCCCCCCCTCCACTAGATATATCAGTATGATACTGGCCCCTCCCCTCCACTAGATATATCAGTATGATACTGGCCCCTCCCTCCACTAGATATATCAGTATGATACTGGACCCTCCACTAGATATATCAGTATGATACTGGACCCTCCACTAGATATATCAGTATGATACTGGCCCCTCCCCTCCACTAGATATATCAGTATGATACTGGACCCTCCACTAGATATATCAGTATGATACTGGCCCCTCCCCTCCACTAGATATATCAGTATGATACTGGACCCTCCCAGGCTTTACTATTTTAGCTGCTGTCATATGCAAAGTGACTCGCAGGGCAAAATGACCCACTTATGGCAACATTACCATGAAGACACTGCTGAGAGGACTGAGTGTATTTGGGGTTCTGCCATATGACTAGATAGAGACAGCCAAGAGGTCCATTAGACTGGAGGAGCACTAACAGACGGGAAGGATAGGCAGATAGGACGGATAGGCAGACAGGACAGATAGGCAGACAGGACAGATTGGAAGACAGAACAGATAGTCAGACAGGACGGATAGGTAGACAGGACAGATAGGCAGACAGGACAGATAGGCAGACAGGATAGATAGGCAGACAGGACAGATAGACCGACAGGACAGATAGGCAGACAGGACAGATAGGCAGACAGAACAGATAGGCAGACAGAACAGATAGGCAGACAGGACAGATAGGCAGACAGGACAGATAGGCAGACAGAACAGATAGGCAGACAGGACAGATAGGCAGACAGGACGGATAGGCAGACAGGACAGATAGGCAGACAGGACAGATAGGCAGACAGGACAGATAGGCAGACAGAACAGATAGGCAGACAGAACAGATAGGCAGACAGGAAAGATAGGCAGACAGAATAGATAGGCAGACAGCACAGATAGGCAGACAGGACAGATAGGCAGACAGAACAGATAGGCAGACAGGACGAATAGGCAGACAGGACAGATAGTCAGACAGGAAGAATAGGCAGACAGGACAGATAGGCAGACAGAACAGATAGTCAGACAGAACAGATAGGCAGACAGGACAGATAGGCAGACAGAACAGATAGTCAGACAGAACGGATAGGAAGACAGGACGGATAGGCAGACAGGACGGATAGGCAGACAGGACGGATAGGAAGACAGGACAGATAGACAGACAGGACAGATAGGCAGACAGAACAGATAGTCAGACAGGACGGATAGGCAGACAGGAAGGATAGGCAGACAGGACGGATAGGCAGACAGGACAGATAGGCAGACAGAACAGATAGGCAGACAGGACAGAATAGATAGGCAGACAGGACAGATAGGCAGACAGGATGAATAGGCAGACAGGACAGATAGGCAGACAGAACAGATAGGCAGACAGAATAGATAGGCAGACAGGACAGATAGGCAGACAGGATGAATAGGCAGACAGGACAGATAGGCAGACAGGATGAATAGGCAGACAGGACAGATAGTCAGACAGGGCAGACAGTCAGACAGGGCAGACAGTCAGACAGGGCAGACAGTCAGACAGGGCAGACAGTCAGACAGGGCCCTGATCAAGGGCTTTGGACAAACTCATCAAACAAATCCAAAAAGATGTGCTTATTTGTTTTCTTTAGATTTCTGATGATGAGGCTCGATTCATGACTCATATGAGCATCCAAACAAAAGAAATAACATATTAGATTTCACTATGTTGACATATCAACTCCAAAGAATCTGATACATCAATTTAATTCAATGTAATATGGCCCAAGGCGTTGTATTTGTGATGAGAGTCATCATGACAAAGTCATTACTGTGATGATTTACACAGCCAAACAACCAACCTCAGTGAAACCCATCCAGCCTGGCGTTCCAGAGGAACAAGCAGAAGGCAGGGCTGAGGAACATCTAGGCTCCAGCGTGGGTTTAACTCTGTTAACTCTTCATTAACGGGAGCTGGGTCATCAGAGGGTTGGGCAGGACGGGAACCGTATCCTGGATTAAAACCAACCGGAGCAGGAAAATACGCTCATTGACCAATCAACTCTCAGCATTATTAGCATCATTAAAGAACGGGGAAGTCAGTGTAATAATAGGTTATAGAATTATAGAAAACTAACAGGGGGAATATTCCTCTATGTTAATATAGAGAGGAGAGACTAACGAGCTGATCCACTGGGGATGGGTCTGGTGGAGAGGAGAGGAGAGGAGAGGAGAGGAGAGACTAACGAGCTGATCCACTGGCGATGGGCCTGGTGAGGGAGGAGAGGAGAGGAGGAGAGAGGAGGAGAGGAGAGAGAGGGAGAGGAGAGGAGAGACTAACGAGCTGATCCACTGGCGATGGGCCTGGTGGAGAGGAGAGGAGAGGGAGGAGAGAGGAGAGGAGAGGAGAGGGAGGAGAGGAGAGAGGACTAAGAGTGATCCAGAGACTGGTGGAGAGGAGAGGATAGAGAGGAGAGGAGAGTAAAGAGAGGAGGAGGATGGGGAGGAGAGGAGAGTAAAGAGGATGGGGGATGGGGAGTAAAGAGAGGTGGAGAGTAAAGAGGAGGAGGATGGGGAGGAGAGGAGAGGAGAGTAAAGAGGAGGAGGATGGAGAGGAGCGTAAAGAGGAGGTGGATGGGGAGGAGAGGAGAGTAAAGAGGAGGTGGATGGGGAGGAGAGGAGAGTAAAGAGGAGGAGGATGGGGAGGAGGATGGTCGAGGAGAGGGGAGTAAAGAGGAGGAGGATGGGGAGGAGAGGAGAGTAAAGAGGAGGAGAGGAGAGACTAACGAGCTGATCCACTGACGATGGGCCTGGTGGAGAGGAGAGGAGAGGAGAGGAGAGGAGAGGAGGAGGAGAGGAGAGACTAACGAGCTGATCCACTGAGGATGGTCCTAATGGGGTCTCTGAGTTACTACCCACACTCCACTGGGAGTGGAGATGAAAGTAGGAGATGAAAGTAGGAGATGAGGAGAGGAAATGAGAGGATTGGAGAGGAGAGGACAGGAGAGAACAGGAGAGGAGGGTAAAGAGGAGAGGAGAGGAGACGAGGGTAAAGATGAGGAAAGGAGAGTAAGAGACTAGGACAGGGGAATAGAGAGGAGAGGAGAGTAAAAGAGGAGGAGGATGGGGGGAGGAGAGTAAAGAGGAGGAGGATGGAGAGGAGAGTAAAGAGGACTGGGAGGAGGATGGGGAGGAGAGGAGAGTAAAGAGGAGGAGGATGGGGAGGAGAGTAAGAGGAGAGTAAAGAGGGGAGGATGGAGAGGAGGTAAAGAGGAGGAGGATGGGGAGGAGAAAGGAGAGTAAAGTAGGAGGTGGATAGGGAGGAGAGGAGAGTAAAGAGGAGGTGGATGGGGAGGAGGAGAGTAAAGAGGAGGTGGATGGGGAGGAGAGGAGAGTAAAGATGGGGAGGAGGATAAAGGGAGGGAGGAGAGTAAAGAGGATGGTGGGCCTGGTGGAGAGGAGAGGAGGAGAGGAGGGGAGGAGAGGAGAGTAAAGAGGAGAGGATGGGGACTGGCGATGGACCTGGTAAAGAGGGAGGGAGGGGGAGGGAGAGGAGGAGGAGGATGGAGGGAGGGAGAGAGACTAAGAGCTGAGGACGATGGCCTGGTGGAGAGGAGAGGAGAGGAGAGGAGGAGAGGGAGGAGATAAGAGGGGATGGTGGATGGAGAGGAGAGGGGGAGTAAAGAGGAGGAGGATGGGGAGGAGAGGAGAGTAAAGAGGAGGAGGAGGGAGACTAGAGGATGATCCACTGGGATGGGAGTAAAGAGGAGGAGATGGGGAGGAGAGGAGAGAGAGGAGGGAGGAGAGACTAACGAGCTGAGAGGAGAGGGAGAGGAGAGGAGAGGAGAGGGAGAGAGAGGAGAGACTGCTGATCCACTGAGGATGGTCCTAATGGGGTCTCTGAGTTACTACCCACACTCCACTGGGAGTGGAGATGAAAGTAGGAGATGAGGAGATGAAAGTAGGAGATGAGGAGAGGAAATGAGAGGATTGGAGAGGAGAGGACAGGAGAGAACAGGAGAGGAGGGTAAAGAGGAGAGGAGAGGAGACAGGGGTAAAGATGAGGAAAGGAGAGTAAGAGACTAGGACAGGGAAGGGGGAGGAGGGGAAGTAAAGAGGAGGAGGATGGGGAGAGAGGAGAGAGGAGGAGAGAGTAAAGAGGGGAGGATGGGAGGAGGAAGTAAAGAGGAGGAGGATGGGGAGGGGGAGAGTAAAGAGGAGGAGGATGGGAGGGAGAGTAAAGAGGAGGTGGATGGGGATGGAGGGAGAGTAAAAGAGGAGGTGGATGGGGAGGAGAGGGAGAGTAAAGAGGAGGTGGATGGGGAGGAGAGGAGAGTAAAGAGGAGGTGGATGGGGAGGAGGGATGGGAGAAGTAAAGAGGAGGTGGATGGGGAGGAGAGGAGAGTAAGAGGAAGAGAGGAGAGGTAGCAGAGCTGATCCACTGGATGGGCCTGGTGGAGAGGAAGGAGAGGAGAGGGAGGAGGGAGGAGAGGGAGAGGAGGAGGGAGGAGAGGAGAGGAGGAGAGACTAGAGGAGCTGATAAGGATGGTCCTAATGGGGTCTCTGAGGACTACCCACTCCACTGGGAGTGGATGGAGGATGAGGGAAAGTAGGAGATGGGAGAGGGTAAAGGATTGGGAGGAGAGGACAGGGGAGGAGAGGAGGGTAAGGAGAGGGAGGAGGAGGGTGGGAGGAAAGGAGAGTAAGAGACTAGGACAGGGGAATAGAGAGGAGAGGAGAGAGGAGGAGGATGGGGAGGAGAGGAGAGTAAAGAGGAGGTGGATGGGGGAGAGGAGAGTAAAAGGAGGGAGGATGGGGAGGAGATGGGAGGAGAGAAAGAGGAGGAGGATGGGGAGGAGAGTAAGAAAGGAGGTGGAAGAGGAGAGGAGAGAGGAGGTGGATGGAGAGGAGAGTAAAGAGGAGGAGGATGGGGGGAGGATGGTCGAGGAGAGGGAGTAAAGAAGGATGGGGAGGAGAGGAGAGTAAAGAGGAGGAGGATGGGGGAGGAGAGGAGAGTAAAGAGGAGGGAGGATGAGGAGGGAGTAAAGAGGAGGAGGAGGGGGAGGAGAGGAGAGTAAAAGGAAGAGGATGGGGAGGAGAGGAGAGGAGAGTAAAGAGGAGGAGGATGGGGAGGAGAGGAGAGTAAAGAGGATGGGGGGAGGAGATGGGGAGGATGGGAGAGAGGAGTAAGGAGGAGGATGGGGAGGGAGGAGTGGGGAGGAGGGGGGAGGAGAGGAGAGTAAAGAGGAGGAGGGGAGGAAGGAGGAGGAGAGTAGAGGAGAGGATGGGGAGGAGAGGAGAGAGGGGAGGATGGGGAGGAGAGGAGAGTAAAGAGGGAGGTGGATGGGGATGGAGAGGAGAGTAAAGAGGAGGAGGATGGGGGAGGGAGGAGAGGAGAGTAAAGAGGGAGGATGGGGAGGGAGGAGAGTAAAAGAGGAGGAGGATGGGGGGAGAGGAGAGGAGAGTAAAGAGGAGGATGGGGATGGGGAGGAGAGGAGAGTAAAAGGAGGAGGATGGGGGGAGGAGAGGAGAGGAAAAAGGAGGAGGATGGGGGAGGAGAGGAGAGTAAAGAGGAGGAGGATGGGGAGGAGAGGAGAGTAAAGATGAGGAGGAGGAAGGGGAGGAGGAGGATGGGGAGGAGAAAGAGTAAAGAGGAGGAGGATGGGGAGGAGAGGAGAGTAAAGAGGAGGAGGATGGAGAGGAGAGGAGAAGTAAAGATGAGGGAGGATGGGGAGGAGAGGAGAGTAAAGATAGAGAGAGAGTAGGATGGGGAGGAGAGGAGAGTAAGAGAGGAGGGAGGAGGATGGGAGGAGAGGAGGGAGAGGAGGAGAGGAGCCTGATACCTCGTTGATATAAGTGTCAGTTCTGAGTCTGTGATTCATCTCCATCTAAATGAACCGAGACGTCAACACAGTTTCAGACTATCAGGATGTGCATCGCTGAACTCCCAGGAAAACAATAACACACAGCTTCATTTGTAACTGTCAGATCATTCCTCCTGATTCAGTTTCACTCTGCGAGACACATTATCTACCAAGAGTCAAACAAAAACTCAACTTGCAAGTGTAGTTTAGTTTGTGCAACATGCCAACTTCTCTGATTCAGTCCAGTTAGACTGTCCTGGTCGTTCTGACTCTCTTTCTGTCCTGTACCGGAAAAACCTGGCCACGAAATACAATTATTAGCCTGTAATTTGCAGACGTGCAAAACACACACACACACACACACACACACACACACACACACACACACACACACACACACACACACACAGACGCACGCACGCACGCACGCACGCACGCACGCACGTTTCTCAAGTTGTAGTTTCTGAAGTCGATCAGACACAAAGGTAACATTCAGAGGTGAGGTAGTTGTGGAGGCATTGACATGAACAAGACTCTGTTGTGGGGCTGGACCAAAGGCTGCTACAGTACTGTATTAGAAGACACAGTGTGTTACTGCCTTACCGTTTGGAAAGACTGGCTTAAACAGAAACTCATATGGTGGGTGAAGGGGGGCATTCCAACACACATACACACATATGGTACACACACACACACACACACACACACACACACACACACACACACACACACACACACACACACACACACACACACACACACACACACACACACACACACACACACACACACACACACCTCCTCTCTGTTGTGCTTGTTTTCTCTTGTTAATGACAGGACTCCTGACCGTCAGACCCTAAGAAAGGTCATCCATCTTCCTGTGACATCCGCCCACCGTAGCCGGGCTGGAGCAACTTCACCCACTACAACCCCCTCCCCAGTCCCTCAGCCCCCCTCCTTCCCCAGTCCCTGTGGCATCCCCTCCCTCCCCAGTCCTCGGCACCCCTCCCTCTCCAGTCCCTCCTCCCCTCCAGTCTCTCCTCCCTCCCTCCTCCCCAGTCCCTCTCCTCCTCCCTCCCTCCCTCCCCAGTCCCTCAGCCTCCCCTCCCTCCCCAGTCCCTCAGCCCCCTCCATCTCCAGTCCTCCCCAGCCCCCTCCTCCCTCCCCAGTCCCTCAGCCCCCCCTCTCTCCCCAGTCCCTCAGCCCCCCTCCTCCCCAGTCCCTCAGCCCCTCCCTCCCTCCCCAGTCCCTCAGCCCCCCTCCAGTCCCTCGCCCCCCAGTCCCTCAGCCCCCTCCCTCCCCAGTCCCTTCAGCCCCTCCTCCCTCCCTCCCCAGTCCCTCAGCACCCCTCCCTCCCCAGTCCCTCAGCCCCCCTCCCTCCCTCCCCAGTCCTTCAGCCCCCCCCCCTCCCTCCCCAGTCCCTCAGCCCCCCTCTCCCTCCCCAGTCCCTCAGCCCCCTCCCTCCCTCCCCAGTCCTCAGCCCCCTCCCTCCCTCCTCCCCAGTCCCTCAGCCCCCCTCTCTCCTGATCAATCCCTCAGCCCCCTCCTCCCTCCCCCAGTCCTCAGCCCCCCCTCTCCCTCCCTCCTCCTCCCAGTCCTCAGCCCCCCTCTCCTCCCTCCTCCCCAGTCCCTCAGCCCCCTCCTCCCTCCCTCCCTCAGCTCCCCTCCCTCAGCTCCTCCCCAATCCCTCAGCTCCCCTCCTCCCTCCCCAATCCCTCAGCTCCTCCCTCCCTCCCCAGTCCCTCAGCTCCCCTCCCCAGTCCCTCAGCTCCCCTCCCCTCCCCAGTCCCCTCCCCCAGTCCCTCAGCCCCCTCCCCAGTCCCTCAGCTCCCCTCCCCAGTCCTTCAGCCCCCCTCCCTCCCTCCCTCCTCCCCTCCCCAGTCCCTCAGCCCCCTCCCTCCCCAGTCCCTCAGCCCCCCCTTCCCTCCCCAATCCCTCAGCTCCCCTCCCTCCCTCCCCAGTCCCTCAGCTCCCTCCCCAGTCCCTCAGCCCCCCCTTCCCTCCCCAGTCCCTCAGCCCTCCCCAGTCCTTCAGCCCCCTCCCTCCCCAGTCCCTCAGCCCCCTCTCTCTCCCCAATCCCTCAGCCCCTCCCTCTCCAGTCCCCTCCTCCCTCCCTCCCTTCCTGCCCTGTTCCTCAGCCCCCTCACTCTCCCCAGTCCCTCAGCCCCCCCCTCCATCTCTCCCCTGTCCCTCAGCCCCCCTCCCTCCCTCCCTCCCTCCCCTGTTCCTCCCTCCCCCTCACTCCTCAACCCAGTCCCTCAGTCCCCCCCTCCATCTCTCCCCTGTCCCTCAGCCCTCCCCCTCCCCCCCTCCTTCCCCCTCCTCAGCCCCCTCCCTCCCCAGTCCCTCAGCCCCCCCCCTCCTCTCTCCCCAGTCCCTCAGCCCCCTCCCTCCCGTGTCAGGGCCCTGGTCCCCCTCCCCCTCCCCTCCCCAGTCCCTCAGCCACCCTCCCTCCCTCCCCTGGTCTCCCTCCCCAGTCCCTCCTCCCAGTCCCCTCCCTCCCCTGGTCCCCTCCCCCTCCCCTCCCCAGTCCCTCAGCCCCCTCCCTCCCTCCCCCTGGTCTCCCTCCCCCCTCCCTCCCTCCCCTGGTCCCTCCCCTCCCCTCCCTCCCCAGTCCCTCCCTCCCCAGTCCCTCCCCTCCCCCAGTCCCTCCCTCCCCTGGTCCCCCTCCCCAGTCCCTCCCTCCCCAGTCCCTCCCTCCCCAGTCCCTCCTCCCCTGGTCTCCCTCCCCAGTCTCCTCCCCAGTCCCCTCTGATCCCTCCCTCCCTCCCCTGGTCCCTCCCTCCCCCAGTCCCTCCCCTCCCTCAGTCCCTCCCTCCCCAGTCCCTCCCTCCCTGGTCCCCCTCCCCAGTCCCTCCCTCCCCTCCCCTCCCCCCCTGGACCCCTCTCCCTCCCCAGTCCCTCCCTCCCAGTCCCTCCCTCCCCATTGTGGTCCCTCCCCAGATCATCTCTCGTTAGTTCCTGTTTATCTTTCAGTCCGATTATAAAGGTCCCCAGTCCCCCTCCCTCCCAGTCCCTCCCTCTCCCCCTGGTCCTCCTCCCTCCCCCTGGTCTCCTCCCCTCCTCCCTCCCCAGTCCCTCCTCCCTCCCTCCCTCCCTCCCCAGTCTCCCTCCCTCCCCAGTCCCTCCTCCCTGGTCCTCCCTCCCAGTCCCCCTCCCCAGTCCCTCCCTCCCAGTCCCCAGGCCCCTAGTGATTGATCCATTCCCTCCCCGTAGGCCCCTGGTCCCCCTCCCCCTCCCCAGTCCCTCCCTCCCCTCCCTCCCCTGGTCCCTCCCCTCCCCCTCCCCTGGTCCCCTCCCCAGTCCCTCCCTCCCCAGTCCCTCCCTCCCTCCCCTGGTCCCCCTCCCCAGTCCCTCCCTCCCCAGTCCCTCCCTCCCCAGTCATCTAGTCTCCCTCATCAACGGTGGTCCTCCCCAGTCCCTTTCAGTCCCTCCCTGGTCCCCTCCCCCAAGGCCCCTAGTGATTGATCATCATTTGGAGAGCTGTCGGTCCACGCAGGCCCCCTGGTCCCTCCCCAGGGTGTTGTTCCCCCTCCCATCAGTCCCTCCCTCCCCAGTCCCTCCCTCCCCTGGCTATTTCCCCCTCCAACCCAGGTGGGTCTGAAATGGTATATCTAGTCTCAACATCCCATTGTAGGTATATCTAGTCTCAACCCTCCCCAGGTATATCCTCCCTCCCCTGGTCCCCCATCCCGTTATTCCCTCCCTCCGAGGAAATGGAGTCTCAACATTAATTAACCAGTCTTATTCTAGTCCCCCTCCCATCAGTGTTATTCCACCCAGTAGGTATATCTAGTCTCAACACCATCAGGGTGTTATTCCCTCCCAGTAGGTATATCAGTCCCTCCCTCCCCTGGTATATCCCCATCTCCCCAGTCCATCTCAGGTGTTATTCCACCCAGTAGGTATATCTAGTCTCAACATCCTCCACCCAGTAGGTATATCTAGTCTCAACATCCAGGTGTTATTCCCCAGTGCAGGGTCTCAACCCAGGGTGTTATTCCCAGTAGGTATATCAGTCTCAACATCATCTCCAGTAGGTATATCTAGTCTCCCTGGTCCCCCTCCCCAGTCTAGTCTCAACATCATCCCTCCCCAGGTATATCTAGTCTCAACATCATCAGGGTGTTATTCCACCCAGTAGGTATATCCCTCATCCTCCCCTGTATATCTAGTCTCAACCCTCCCCCAAGGTATATCTAGTCCCTAGTGATTCCACCAGTAGGTATATCATTCAACATCATCAGGGTGTTATTCCACCCTGTTATTCCACCAGTCCCTGGTCACCCCTCACACCCAGGGTGTTATTCCCCCTCCCAGTCCCTCAGACCCCAGGGTGTTATTCCTCCCTCCCTCATCCCAGTCCCTCCTCTCCCCTATCACGTGCCCACAGTAGAGCCCCATGCAGGTGGGTATATCTGTCTCAACATCATGGACCTACTGCTGGGCCATTGTGTCTCAACATCATCTCCCCCTGGACCACAGTCTCCACATCACAGGGGTTAAGACCGTAGGACAATAGAGGACTGATAACCAACATCATCATCAAGTAGGTATATCGTCAACATCATCAGTTCACTGTTTATCTTTCAGTCACAGTTATAAAGGTGTTATTCCACCCAGTAGGTAATGGTCTCAACAAAATTAATTAACTAGTTCATTGCTATTCTGTCTTGTCTCAACTGGTAGGAATATCTAGTCTCAACATCATCAGGGTGTTATTCCACCCAGTAGGTATATCTAGTCTCAACATCAGGGTGTTATCAGGGTGTTATTCCACCCAGTAGGTATATCTAGTCTCAACATCATCAGGGTGTTATTCCACCCAGTAGGTATATCTAGTCTCAACATCATCAGGGTGTTATTCCACCCAGTAGGTATATCTAGTCTCAACATCATCAGGGTGTTATTCCACCCAGTAGGTATATCTAGTCTCAACATCATCAGGGTGTTATTCCACCCAGTAGGTATATCTAGTCTCATCAACATCATCAGGGTGTTATTCCACCTGTTATTCCACCAAGTAGGTATATCTAGTCTCAATCATCATCAGGGTGTTATTCCACCATCAGGGTGTTATTCCACCCAGTAGGTATATCTAGTCTCAACACCATCAGGGTGTTATTCCACCCAGTAGGTATATCTAGTCTCAACACCATCAGGGTGTTATTCCACCCAGTAGGTATATCTAGTCTCAACATCATCAGGGTGTTATTCCACCCAGTAGGTATATCTAGTCTCAACACCATCAGGGTGTTATTCCACCCAGTAGGTATGTCTAGTCTCAACATCATCAGGGTGTTATTCCACCCAGTAGGTATATCTAGTCTCAACATCATCAGGGTGTTATTCCACCCAGTAGGTATATCTAGTCTCAACACCATCAGGGTGTTATTCCACCCAGTAGGTATGTCTAGTCTCAACATCATCAGGGTGTTATTCCACCCAGTAGGTATATCTAGTCTCAACATCATCAGGGTGTTATTCCACCCTGTTATTCCACCCAGTAGGTATGTCTAGTCTCAACATCATCAGGGTGTTATTCCACCCAGTAGGTATATCTAGTCTCAACATCATCAGGGTGTTATTCCACCCAGTAGGTATATCTAGTCTCAACACCATCAGGGTGTTATTCCACCCAGTAGGTATCTAGTCTCAACATCATCAGGGTGTTATTCCACCCAGTAGGTATATCTAGTCTCAACATCATCAGGGTGTTATTCCACCCTGTTATTCCACCCAGTAGGTATATCTAGTCTCAACATCATCAGGGTGTTATTCCACCCAGTAGGTATATCTAGTCTCAACATCATCAGGGTGTTATTCCACCCAGTAGTAGGTATATCTAGTCTCAACCAGTAGGTATATCTAGTCTCAACATCATCAGGGTGTTATTCCACCCAGTAGGTATATCTAGTCTCAACACCATCAGGGTGTTATTCCACCCAGTAGGTATATCTAGTCTCAACATCATCAGGGTGTTATTCCACCCTGTTATTCCACCCAGTAGGTATATCTAGTCTCAACACCATCAGGGTGTTATTCCACCCAGTAGGTATGTCTAGTCTCAACATCATCAGGGTGTTATTCCACCCAGTAGGTATATCTAGTCTCAACATCATCAGGGTGTTATTCCACCCAGTAGGTATATCTAGTCTCAACACCATCAGGGTGTTATTCCACCCAGTAGGTATATCTAGTCTCAACATCATCAGGGTGTTATTCCACCCAGTAGGTATATCTAGTCTCAACATCATCAGGGTGTTATTCCACCCTGTTATTCCACCCAGTAGGTATATCTAGTCTCAACATCATCAGGGTGTTATTCCACCCAGTAGGTATATCTAGTCTCAACATCATCAGGGTGTTATTCCACCCAGTAGGTATATCTAGTCTCAACATCATCAGGGTGTTATTCCACCCAGTAGGTATATCTAGTCTCAACACCATCAGGGTGTTATTCCACCCAGTAGGTATATCTAGTCTCAACATCATCAGGGTGTTATTCCACCGTGTTATTCCACCCAGTAGGTATATCTAGTCTCAACACCATCAGGGTGTTATTCCACCCAGTAGGTATATCTAGTCTCAACATCATCAGGGTGTTATTCCACCCAGTAGGTATATCTAGTCTCAACATCATCAGGGTGTTATTCCACCCAGTAGGTATATCTAGTCAGTAGGTATATCTAGTCTCAAACATCATCAGGGTGTTATTCCACCCAGTAGGTATATCTAGTCTCAACATCATCAGGGTGTTATTCCACCAGTAGGTATATCTAGTCTCAACATCAGGGTGTTATTCAGGGTATATTATCAGTAGTATATCTAGTCTCAACATCATCAGGTGTTATTATTAGGTATATCAGTCTCAACATCATCTGTTATTCCACCCAGTAGGTATATCTAGTCTCAACATCATCAGGGTGTTATTCCACCCAGTAGGTATATCTAGTCTCAACATCATCAGGGTGTTATTCCATCAGGGTGTTATTCCCCAGTAGGTATATCTAGTCTCAACATCATCAGGGTGTTATTCCACCCAGTAGGTATATCTAGTCTCAACATCATCAGGGTGTTATTCCACCTGTTATTCCACCCAGTAGGTATATCTAGTCTCAACATCATCATCAGGGTGTTATTCTCAACATCCAGTAGGTATATCTACTCTCAACATCATCAGGGTGTTATTCCACCCAGTAGGTATATCTAGTCTCAACATCATCAGGGTGTTATTCCACCCAGTAGGTATATCTAGTCTCAACATCATCAGGGTGTTATTCCACCCAGTAGGTATATCTAGTCTCAACACCATCAGGGTGTTATTCCACCCAGTAGGTATATCTAGTCTCAACACCATCAGGGTGTTATTCCACCCAGTAGGTATATCTAGTCTCAACATCATCAGGGTGTTATTCCTGTTATTCCCCAGTAGGTATATCTAGTCTCAACACCATCAGGGTGTTATTCCACCCAGTAGGTATATCTAGTCTCAACATCATCAGGGTGTTATTCCACCCAGTAGGTATATCTAGTCTCAACATCATCAGGGTGTTATTCCACCCAGTAGGTATATCTAGTCTCAACACCATCAGGGTGTTATTCCACCCAGTAGGTATTAGTCTCAACACCATCAGGGTGTTATTATAGGTATATCTAGTCTCAACACCATCAGGGTGTTATTCCACCCAGTAGGTATATCTAGTCTCAACATCATCCGGGTGTTATTCCACCCAGTAGGTATATCTAGTCTCAACATCATCAGGGTGTTATTCCACCCTGTTATTCCACCCAGTAGGTATATCTAGCCCCCCCACTGCTCCTCTGCCTTTCCCCCCATTACACCGTGTTTCAACATTAGGATTGAGAGGGCATTGCATGGCAGAGTGTAATATCTCCTGGGTTTGCTTCATAAAGCCTTAATGGTCTTGATAGACATCATTCATTACTTGACCATCACACTAGATGATTGATTCAAACTCTGACTGAGGGGGGCTGCGTGGCAGAGACTTTAACAAGGTCCCGTGTTTCTGGAATTAGAATGGTACTAAATGAAAGCGTGATTAAAGTCAGTCATTAGTCAGCTTGGCCTGACACCTCGCCATGCAGAGACACGTCCTGGGAGACGGACAGAGACGTTGATGCTCCAGGACTCTCCGTTGCTCAGGTGGAGATTAAACACTTTAATGATGAAGCCATTTGCTTAATGTTTTTCTACATAAATCTGTTTTTCCAAACCCATGTCGGCAGTCAGACATCTGGCTAATTAACTGCCTGTGTTTGGACGCTCTTGTGAGGTTTATTTTTTTCCCTGGCTGGATGCCTGCTTGTTGCCTGGTTGGATGCTGGCTGATGCCTGCTGCCTGTTGCCTGCTTGTTGCCTGGCTGGATGCCTGCTTGTTGCCTGGCTGATGCCTGCATGTCTGACTGTGCCTGCTTGTTGCCTGGCTGGATGCCTGCTTGTTGCCTGGCTGGATGCATGTCTGACTGTCTGCTTGTTGCCTGGCTGGATGCCTGCTTGTTGCCTGGCTGGATGCATGTCTGACTGTCTGCTTGTTGCCTGGCTGGATGCCTGCTTGTTGCCTGCCTGGATGCATGTCTGACTGTCTGCTTGTTGCCTGGCTGGATGCATGCTTGTTGCCTGTTGGATGCATGTCTGCTGTTTGCTGGCTGACTGTCTGCTTGTTGCCTGCTGGATGCATGTCTGACTGTTTGCTTGTTGCCTGGCTGGATGCCTGCTTGTTGCCTGGCTGGATGCCTGCTTGTTGCCTGTGCTGGATGCCTGACTGTCTGCTTGTTGCCTGGCTGGATGCATGTCTGACTGTCTGCTTGTTGCCTGGCTGGATGCCTGCTTGTTGCCTGGCTGGATGCATGTCTGACTGTTTGCTTGTTGCCTGGTCTGACTGTCTGCTTGTTGCCTAGCTGGATGCATGTCTGACTGTCTGCTTGTTGCCTGGCTGGATGCCTGCTTGTTGCCTGGCTGGATGCCTGCTTGTTGCCTGGTTGACATGTCTGCTTGTTGCCTAGCTGGATGCCTGCTTGTTGCCTGGCTGGATGTCTACTTGTTGCCTGGTTGGATGCATGTCTGACTGTCTGCTTGTTGCCTGGCTGGATGCCTGCTTGTTGCCTGGCTGGATGCATGTCTAACTGACTGCTTGTTGCCTGGTTGGATGCTTGCTTGTTGCCTGGCTGGATGCATGTCTGACTGTCTGCTTGTTGCCTGGCTGGATGCCTGCTTGTTGCCTGGCTGGATGCATGTCTGACTGTCTGCTTGTTGCCTGGCTGGATGCATGTCTGACTGTCTGCTTGTTGCCTGGCTGGATGCATGTCTGACTGTCTGCTTGTTGCCTGGCTGGATGCCTGCTTGTTGCCTGGCTGGATGCATGTCTGACTGTCTGCTTGTTGCCTGGCATTAGATAACCGATCTTCACCTCTCTGTCCTCATCTACCTCAGCAGCATCCACTAACGCTAACAGTACACTACCCAGGAACCCTAGTTAAACACAACAGTCTTTAGATAACCGATCGTCACCTCTCTGTCATCATCTACCTCAGCAACATCCACTAACGCTAACAGTACACTACCCAGGAACCCTAGTTAAACACAACAGTCTTTAGATAACCGATCATCACCTCTCTGTAATCATCTACCTCAGCAGCATCCACTAACGCTAACAGTACACTACCCAGGAACCCTAGTTAAACACAACAGTCTTTAGATAACCGATCGTCACCTCTCTGTCATCATCTACCTCAGCAACATCCACTAACGCTAACAGTACACTACCCAGGAACCCTAGTTAAACACAACAGTCATTTGAAGACCGAGAGGTGCCCTACAGAGACAGGTTTTCCTCTACACATACCCATCCCAGCTCAGCTCACATCAAATCCAACCACCTTAGTTTAAATGGTTATTAACGAGCCCTTAATAATTACACAGATGTACAGGAGGGGGGTCTTCGACAGCCATTACTACTAATGTCCTGTAAAGCCATGATGATGCTAGAGGGGTCAAATGTCAACGACGGAAGCTGGTTGGCTCTAATGAGTGAAGAGCTATCATATCTGCCCTGTCGCTCCGCTGCGGACTGAGGCTGGGCCCCACCTATCACGCTGCTAAGGGGCCCTGACAGTGGGAAACACCCCACCTGCTGCTAAGGTGCCCTGACAGTGGGAGTGGGCCCCACCTGCTGCTAAGGGGCCCTGACAGCTGAGCCCCACCTATCACCTGTTTAAAGGGGCCCTGACAGAGAGTACAGGGAGTGGGGCCCCACCTATCAGCCATGATGATGCTAGAGGGGCCCTGACAGAGGAGTGGGGCCCTGACAGGGAGGGGCCCCACCTGCTGCTAAGGGGCCCTGACACTGGGCTGGGCCCCACCTATCACGCTGCTAAGGGGCCCTGACAGAGAGTGGGAGTGGGCCCCCACCTCACGCTGCTAAGGTGCCCTGACAGTGGGAGTGGGCCCCACCTGCTGCTAAGGTGCCCTGACAGTGGGAGTGGGCCCCCACCTGCTGCTAAGGGGCCCTGACAGAGTGGGCCCCCACCTATCACGCTGCTAAGGGGCCCTGACAGAGAGTGGGGCCCTGACAGAGGGAGTGGGGCCCCACCTATCACGCTGCTAAGGGGCCCTGACAGTGGGAGTGGGGCCCCACCTATCACGCTGCTAAGGGCCCTGACAGAGGGAGGGAGTGGGGCCCCACCTATCACGCTGCTAAGGGGCCATGACAGAGGGAGTGGGGCCCCACCTATCACGCTGCTAAGGGGCCCTGACAGAGGGAGTGGGAGTGGGGCCCCACCTATCACGCTGCTAAGGGGCCCTGACAGAGGGAGTGGGGCCCCACCTATCACGCTGCTAAGGGGCCCTGACAGAGGGAGTGGGGCCCTGACAGTGGGAGTGGGAGTGGGGCCCTGACAGTGGGAGGGGAGTGGGGCCCCACCTATCACGCTGCTAAGGGGCCCTGACAGAGGGAGTGGGGCCCCACCTATCACGCTGCTAAGGGGCCCTGACAGAGGGAGTGGGGCCGATGACAGGGCTGTCAATCATTCAGGTGGCATTATAGGGTCATTCCGTTTCATTTCAATCTCTTTTTGGGCTGCACCTCCCCATGTGATTTGAATGAAACTCTCTGTACATGTTAGTCCGTAGTAGAAGTGATCAGAAAGGGACCTTTTGGACCTGAAGGACTCAACATTTAGGAGATATAGATGCTCAAAGTAAAAGGTGTAGCAGCTAGATTGCGCGGGTCTAAAGGGGATAGTGTCTGTTCTATGTGTTATATATCTATGGTTGAAATGACAGCCACCACGCTGTGTCTCAACCCCAACACAAACACCTCAGACTATCTACGGGTTTTAGCTTGAGAAATGTTTTTTTTTGTAAGTTGCTAAAACGCTATTTTTCCCCATTTTTGAATGTAAATCTATTACAGTAAGGTACAATATGAACAGCTTTTTATAACAACTTAAAGAGGAAGAGCAAAACAGCCTCTATCAAACACAAGGTGTGGTATCATTAGTGGTATAAAACACAGCCCAGTGACTCTGTATTAGACACAAGGTGTGGTATCATTAGTGGTATAAAACACAGCCCAGTGACTCTGTATTAGACACAAGGTGTGGTATCATTAGTGGTATAAAACACAGCCCAGTGACTCTGTATTAGACACAAGGTGTGGTATCATTAGTGGTATAAAACACAGCCCAGTGACTCTGTATTAGACACAAGGTGTGGTATCATTAGTGGTATAAAACACAGCCCAGTGACTCTGTACCAAGGTGTGGTATCATTAGTGGTATAAAACACAGCCCAGTGACTCTGTATTAGACACAAGGTGTGGTATCATTAGTGGTATAAAACACAGCCCAGTGACTCTGTATTAGACACAAGGTGTGGTATCATTAGTGGTATAAAACACAGCCCAGTGACTCTGTGTAGACACAAGGTGTGGTATCATTAGTGGTATAAAACACAGCCCAGTGACTCTGTATTAGACACAAGGTGTGGTATCATTAGTGGTATAAAACACAGCCCAGTGACTCTGTATTAGACACAAGGTGTGGTATCATTAGTGGTATAAAACACAGCCCAGTGACTCTGTACCAAGGTGTGGTATCATTAGTGGTATAAAACACAGCCCAGTGACTCTGTATTAGACACAAGGTGTGGTATCATTAGTGGTATAAAACACAGCCCAGTGACTCTGTATTAGACACAAGGTGTGGTATCATTAGTGGTATAAAACACAGCCCAGTGACTCTGTATTAGACACAAGGTGTGGTATCATTAGTGGTATAAAACACAGCCCAGTGACTCTGTACCAAGGTGTGGTATCATTAGTGGTATAAAACACAGCCCAGTGACTCTGTACCAAGGTGTGGTATCATTAGTGGTATAAAACACAGCCCAGTGACTCTGTATTAGACACAAGGTGTGGTATCATTAGTGGTATAAAACACAGCCCAGTGACTCTGTATTAGACACAAGGTGTGGTATCATTAGTGGTATAAAACACAGCCCAGTGACTCTGTACACAAGGTGTGGTATCATTAGTGGTATAAAACACAGCCCAGTGACTCTGTATTAGACACAAGGTGTGGTATCATTAGTGGTATAAAACACAGCCCAGTGACTCTGTATTAGACACAAGGTGTGGTATCATTAGTGGTATAAAACACAGCCCAGTGACTCTGTATTAGACACAAGGTGTGGTATCATTAGTGGTATAAAACACAGCCCAGTGACTCTGTATTAGACACAAGGTGTGGTATCATTAGTGGTATAAAACACAGCCCAGTGACTCTGTATCAAACACAAGGTGTGGTATCATTAGTGGTATAAAACACAGCCCAGTGACTCTGTATTAGACACCCAGTGAAGGTGTGGTATCATTAGTGGTATAAAACACAGCCCAGTGACTCTGTATTAGACACAAGGTGTGGTATCATTAGTGGTATAAAACACAGCCCAGTGACTCTGTATTAGACACAAGGTGTGGTATCATTAGTGGTATAAAACACAGCCCAGTGACTCTGTATTAGACACAAGGTGTGGTATCATTAGTGGTATAAAACACAGCCCAGTGACTCTGTATTAGACACAAGGTGTGGTATCATTAGTGGTATAAAACACAGCCCAGTGACTCTGTACCAAGGTGTGGTATCATTAGTGGTATAAAACACAGCCCAGTGACTCTGTATTAGACACAAGGTGTGGTATCATTAGTGGTATAAAACACAGCCCAGTGACTCTGTATTAGACACAAGGTGTGGTATCATTAGTGGTATAAAACACAGCCCAGTGACTCTGTATCAGACACAAGGTGTGGTATCATTAGTGGTATAAAACACAGCCCAGTGATATAAACACAGCCCAGTGACTCTGTATTAGACACAAGGTGTGGTATCATTAGTGGTATAAAACACAGCCCAGTGACTCTGTAGACACAAGGTGTGGTATCATTAGTGGTATAAAACACAGCCCAGTGACTCTGTATTAGACACAAGGTGTGGTATCATTAGTGGTATAAAACACAGCCCAGTGACTCTGTATTAGACACAAGGTGTGGTATCATTAGTGGTATAAAACACAGCCCAGTGACTCTGTATTAGACACAAGGTGTGGTATCATTAGTGGTATAAAACACAGCCCAGTGACTCTGTAGACAAGGTGTGGTATCATTAGTGGTATAAAACACAGCCCAGTGACTCTGTATTAGACACAAGGTGTGGTATCATTAGTGGTATAAAACACAGCCCAGTGACTCTGTATTAGACACAAGGTGTGGTATCATTAGTGGTATAAAACACAGCCCAGTGACTCTGTATTAGACACAAGGTGTGGTATCATTAGTGGTATAAAACACAGCCCAGTGACTCTGTATTAGACACAAGGTGTGGTATCATTAGTGGTATAAAACACAGCCCAGGTGTGATCTCCCAGTGACTCAAACACAAGGTGTGGTATCATTAGTGGTATAAAACACAGCCCAGTGACTCTGTATTAGACACAAGGTGTGGTATCATTAGTGGTATAAAACACAGCCCAGTGACTCTGTATTAGACACAAGGTGTGGTATCATTAGTGGTATAAAACACAGCCCAGTGACTCTGTATTAGACACAAGGTGTGGTATCATTAGTGGTATAAAACACAGCCCAGTGACTCTGTATTAGACACAAGGTGTGGTATCATTAGTGGTATAAAACACAGCCCAGTGACTCTGTATTAGACACAAGGTGTGGTATCATTAGTGGTATAAAACACAGCCCAGTGACTCTGTATTAGACACAAGGTGTGGTATCATTAGTGGTATAAAACACAGCCCAGTGACTCTGTATTAGACACAAGGTGTGGTATCATTAGTGGTATAAAACACAGCCCAGTGACTCTGTATTAGACACAAGGTGTGGTATCATTAGTGGTATAAAACACAGCCCAGTGACTCTGTACCAAGGTGTGGTATCATTAGTGGTATAAAACACAGCCCAGTGACTCTGTATTAGACACAAGGTGTGGTATCATTAGTGGTATAAAACACAGCCCAGTGACTCTGTATTACACAAGGTGTGGTATCATTAGTGGTATAAAACACAGCCCAGTGACTCTGTATTAGACACAAGGTGTGGTATCATTAGTGGTATAAAACACAGCCCAGTGACTCTGTATTAGACACAAGGTGTGGTATCATTAGTGGTATAAAACACAGCCCAGTGACTCTGTATTAGACACAAGGTGTGGTATCATTAGTGGTATAAAACACAGCCCAGTGACTCTGTACCAAGGTGTGGTATCATTAGTGGTATAAAACACAGCCCAGTGACTCTGTATTAGACACAAGGTGTGGTATCATTAGTGGTATAAAACACAGCCCAGTGACTCTGTATTAGACACAGTGGTATAAAAACACAGCCCAATGACTCTGTAATTAGACACAAGGTGTGGTATCATTAGTGGTATAAAACACAGCCCAGTGACTCTGTTGAGAACACCAAGGTGTGGTATCATTAGTGGTATAAAACACAGCCCAGTGACTCTGTATTAGACACAAGGTGTGGTATCATTAGTGGTATAAAACACAGCCCAGTGACTCTGTATTAGACACAAGGTGTGGTATCATTAGTGGTATAAAACACAGCCCAGTGACTCTGTATTAGACACAAGGTGTGGTATCATTAGTGGTATAAAACACAGCCCAGTGACTCTGTATTAGACACAAGGTGTGGTATCATTAGTGGTATAAAACACAGCCCAGTGACTCTGTACCAAGGTGTGGTATCATTAGTGGTATAAAACACAGCCCAGTGACTCTGTATTAGACACAAGGTGTGGTATCATTAGTGGTATAAAACACAGCCCAGTGACTCTGTATTAGACACAAGGTGTGGTATCATTATGTGGTATAAAACACAGCCCAGTGACTCTGTATTAGACACAAGGTGTGGTATCATTAGTGGTATATAAAACACAGCCCAGTGACTCTGTACCAAGGTGTGGTATCATTAGTGGTATAAAACACAGCCCAGTGACTCTGTATTAGACACAAGGTGTGGTATCATTAGTGGTATAAAACACAGCCCAGTGACTCTGTATTAGACACAAGGTGTGGTATCATTAGTGGTATAAAACACAGCCCAGTGACTCTGTATTAGACACAAGGTGTGGTATCATTAGTGGTATAAAACACAGCCCAGTGACTCTGTATTAGACACAAGGTGTGGTATCATTAGTGGTATAAAACACAGCCCAGTGACTCTGTACCAAGGTGTGGTATCATTAGTGGTATAAAACACAGCCCAGTGACTCTGTATTAGACACAAGGTGTGGTATCATTAGTGGTATAAAACACAGCCCAGTGACTCTGTATTAGACACAAGGTGTGGTATCATTAGTGGTATAAAACACAGCCCAGTGACTCTGTATTAGACACAAGGTGTGGTATCATTAGTGGTATAAAACACAGCCCAGTGACTCTGTATTAGACACAAGGTGTGGTATCATTAGTGGTATAAAACACAGCCCAGTGACTCTGTAGACACAAGGTGTGGTATCATTAGTGGTATAAAACACAGCCCAGTGACTCTGTATTAGACACAAGGTGTGGTATCATTAGTGGTATAAAACACAGCCCAGTGACTCTGTATTAGACACAAGGTGTGGTATCATTAGTGGTATAAAACACAGCCCAGTGACTCTGTATTAGACACAAGGTGTGGTATCATTAGTGGTATAAAACACAGCCCAGTGACTCTGTATTAGACACAAGGTGTGGTATCATTAGTGGTATAAAACACAGCCCAGTGACTCTGTATTAGACACAAGGTGTGGTATCATTAGTGGTATAAAACACAGCCCAGTGACTCTGTATTAGACACAAGGTGTGGTATCATTAGTGGTATAAA
Source organism: Oncorhynchus nerka (assembly GCF_034236695.1). Classification (NCBI taxonomy): domain Eukaryota; kingdom Metazoa; phylum Chordata; class Actinopteri; order Salmoniformes; family Salmonidae; genus Oncorhynchus; species Oncorhynchus nerka. The sequence goes on from NW_027038709.1 coordinate 28,418, forward strand.
ACACAGCCCAGTGACTCTGTATTAGACACAAGGTGTGGTATCATTAGTGGTATAAAACACAGCCCAGTGACTCTGTAGTATTAGACACAAGGTGTGGTATCATTAGTGGTATAAAACACAGCCCAGTGACTCTGTACCAAGGTGTGGTATCATTAGTGGTATAAAACACAGCCCAGTGACTCTGTATTAGACACAAGGTGTGGTATCATTAGTGGTATAAAACACAGCCCAGTGACTCTGTACCAAGGTGTGGTATCATTAGTGGTATAAAACACAGCCCAGTGACTCTGTATTAGACACAAGGTGTGGTATCATTAGTGGTATAAAACACAGCCCAGTGACTCTGTATTAGACACAAGGTGTGGTATCATTAGTGGTATAAAACACAGCCCAGTGACTCTGTATTAGACACAAGGTGTGGTATCATTAGTGGTATAAAACACAGCCCAGTGACTCTGTATTAGACACAAGGTGTGGTATCATTAGTGGTATAAAACACAGCCCAGTGACTCTGTATTAGACACAAGGTGTGGTATCATTAGTGGTATAAAACACAGCCCAGTGACTCTGTACCAAGGTGTGGTATCATTAGTGGTATAAAACACAGCCCAGTGACTCTGTATTAGACACAAGGTGTGGTATCATTAGTGGTATAAAACACAGCCCAGTGACTCTGTACCAAGGTGTGGTATCATTAGTGGTATAAAACACAGCCCAGTGACTCTGTATTAGACACAAGGTGTGGTATCATTAGTGGTATAAAACACAGCCCAGTGACTCTGTATTAGACACAAGGTGTGGTATCATTAGTGGTATAAAACACAGCCCAGTGACTCTGTATTAGACACAAGGTGTGGTATCATTAGTGGTATAAAACACAGCCCAGTGACTCTGTATTAGACACAAGGTGTGGTATCATTAGTGGTATAAAACACAGCCCAGTGACTCTGTATTAGACACAAGGTGTGGTATCATTAGTGGTATAAAACACAGCCCAGTGACTCTGTATTAGACACAAGGTGTGGTATCATTAGTGGTATAAAACACAGCCCAGTGACTCTGTATTAGACACAAGGTGTGGTATCATTAGTGGTATAAAACACAGTATCCCAGTGACTCTGTATTAGACACAAGGTGTGGTATCATTAGTGGTATAAAACACAGCCCAGTGACTCTGTATAAACACAGCCCAGTGACACAAGGTGTGGTATCATTAGTGGTATAAAACACAGCCCAGTGACTCTGTATTAGACACAAGGTGTGGTATCATTAGTGGTATAAAACACAGCCCAGTGACTCTGTATTAGACACAAGGTGTGGTATCATTAGTGGTATAAAACACAGCCCAGTGACTCTGTATTAGACACAAGGTGTGGTATCATTAGTGGTATAAAACACAGCCCAGTGACTCTGTACACAAGGTGTGGTATCATTAGTGGTATAAAACACAGCCCAGTGACTCTGTATTAGACACAAGGTGTGGTATCATTAGTGGTATAAAACACAGCCCAGTGACTCTGTATTAGTGACACAAGGTGTGGTATCATTAGTGGTATAAAACACAGCCCAGTGACTCTGTACCAAGGTGTGGTATCATTAGTGGTATAAAACACAGCCCAGTGACTCTGTATTAGACACAAGGTGTGGTATCATTAGTGGTATAAAACACAGCCCAGTGACTCTGTATTAGACACAAGGTGTGGTATCATTAGTGGTATAAAACACAGCCCAGTGACTCTGTATTAGACACAAGGTGTGGTATCATTAGTGGTATAAAACACAGCCCAGTGACTCTGTACCAAGGTGTGGTATCATTAGTGGTATAAAACACAGCCCAGTGACTCTGTATTAGACACAAGGTGTGGTATCATTAGTGGTATAAAACACAGCCCAGTGACTCTGTATTAGACACAAGGTGTGGTATCATTAGTGGTATAAAACACAGCCCAGTGACTCTGTACCAAGGTGTGGTATCATTAGTGGTATAAAACACAGCCCAGTGACTCTGTATTAGACACAAGGTGTGGTATCATTAGTGGTATAAAACACAGCCCAGTGACTCTGTACCAAGGTGTGGTATCATTAGTGGTATAAAACACAGCCCAGTGACTCTGTATTAGACACAAGGTGTGGTATCATTAGTGGTATAAAACACAGCCCAGTGACTCTGTATTAGACACAAGGTGTGGTATCATTAGTGGTATAAAACACAGCCCAGTGACTCTGTATTAGACACAAGGTGTGGTATCATTAGTGGTATAAAACACAGCCCAGTGACTCTGTACCAAGGTGTGGTATCATTAGTGGTATAAAACACAGCCCAGTGACTCTGTATTAGACACAAGGTGTGGTATCATTAGTGGTATAAAACACAGCCCAGTGACTCTGTATTAGACACAAGGTGTGGTATCATTAGTGGTATAAAACACAGCCCAGTGACTCTGTACACAAGGTGTGGTATCATTAGTGGTATAAAACACAGCCCAGTGACTCTGTATTAGACACAAGGTGTGGTATCATTAGTGGTATAAAACACAGCCCAGTGACTCTGTATTAGACACAAGGTGTGGTATCATTAGTGGTATAAAACACAGCCCAGTGACTCTGTATAGACACAAGGTGTGGTATCATTAGTATAAAACACACAAGGTGTGGTATCATTAGTGGTATAAAACACAGCCCAGTGACTCTGTATTAGACACAAGGTGTGGTATCATTAGTGGTATAAAACACAGCCCAGTGACTCTGTACCAAGGTGTGGTATCATTAGTGGTATAAAACACAGCCCAGTGACTCTGTATTAGACACAAGGTGTGGTATCATTAGTGGTATAAAACACAGCCCAGTGACTCTGTATTAGACACAAGGTGTGGTATCATTAGTGGTATAAAACACAGCCCAGTGACTCTGTATTAGACACAAGGTGTGGTATCATTAGTGGTATAAAACACAGCCCAGTGACTCTGTATTAGACACAAGGTGTGGTATCATTAGTGGTATAAAACACAGCCCAGTGACTCTGTACCAAGGTGTGGTATCATTAGTGGTATAAAACACAGCCCAGTGACTCTGTATTAGACACAAGGTGTGGTATCATTAGTGGTATAAAACACAGCCCAGTGACTCTGTATTAGACACAAGGTGTGGTATCATTAGTGGTATAAAACACAGCCCAGTGACTCTGTATTAGACACAAGGTGTGGTATCATTAGTGGTATAAAACACAGCCCAGTGACTCTGTATTAGACACAAGGTGTGGTATCATTAGTGGTATAAAACACAGCCCAGTGACTCTGTATTAGACACAAGGTGTGGTATCATTAGTGGTATAAAACACAGCCCAGTGACTCTATTAGACACAAGGTGTGGTATCATTAGTGGTATAAAACACAGCCCAGTGACTCTGTATTAGACACAAGGTGTGGTATCATTAGGTGTGGTATCATTAGTGGTATAAAACACAGCCCAGTGACTCTGTATTAGACACAAGGTGTGGTATCATTAGTGGTATAAAACACAGCCCAGTGACTCTGTATTAGACACAAGGTGTGGTATCATTAGTGGTATAAAACACAGCCCAGTGACTCTGTATTAGACACAAGGTGTGGTATCATTAGTGGTATAAAACACAGCCCAGTGACTCTGTATTAGACACAAGGTGTGGTATCATTAGTGGTATAAAACACAGCCCAGTGACTCTGTACCAAGGTGTGGTATCATTAGTGGTATAAAACACAGCCCAGTGACTCTGTATTAGACACAAGGTGTGGTATCATTAGTGGTATAAAACACAGCCCAGTGACTCTGTGGTATGACACAAGGTGTGGTATCATTAGTGGTATAAAACACAGCCCAGTGACTCTGTATTAGACACAAGGTGTGGTATCATTAGTGGTATAAAACACAGCCCAGTGACTCTGTATTAGACACAAGGTGTGGTATCATTAGTGGTATAAAACACAGCCCAGTGACTCTGTATTAGACACAAGGTGTGGTATCATTAGTGGTATAAAACACAGCCCAGTGACTCTGTATTAGACACAAGGTGTGGTATCATTAGTGGTATAAAACACAGCCCAGTGACTCTGTATTAGACACAAGGTGTGGTATCATTAGTGGTATAAAACACAGCCCAGTGACTCTGTATATTAGACACAAGGTGTGGTATCATTAGTGGTATAAAACACAGCCCAGTGACTCTGTATTAGACACAAGGTGTGGTATCATTAGTGGTATAAAACACAGCCCAGTGACTCTGTATTAGACACAAGGTGTGGTATCATTAGTGGTATAAAACACAGCCCAGTGACTCTGTACCAAGGTGTGGTATCATTAGTGGTATAAAACACAGCCCAGTGACTCTGTATTAGACACAAGGTGTGGTATCATTAGTGGTATAAAACACAGCCCAGTGACTCTGTATTAGACACAAGGTGTGGTATCATTAGTGGTATAAAACACAGCCCAGTGACTCTGTATTAGACACAAGGTGTGGTATCATTAGTGGTATAAAACACAGCCCAGTGACTCTGTATTAGACACAAGGTGTGGTATCATTAGTGGTATAAAACACAGCCCAGTGACTAGACACTGTATCATTAGTGGTATAAAACCCAGTGACTCTGTATTAGACACAAGGTGTGGTATCATTAGTGGTATAAAACACAGCCCAGTGACTCTGTATTAGACACAAGGTGTGGTATCATTAGTGGTATAAAACACAGCCCAGTGACTCTGTATTAGACACAAGGTGTGGTATCATTAGTGGTATAAAACACAGCCCAGTGACTCTGTACCAAGGTGTGGTATCATTAGTGGTATAAAACACAGCCCAGTGACTCTGTATTAGACACAAGGTGTGGTATCATTAGTGGTATAAAACACAGCCCAGTGACTCTGTACCAAGGTGTGGTATCATTAGTGGTATAAAACACAGCCCAGTGACTCTGTATTAGACACAAGGTGTGGTATCATTAGTGGTATAAAACACAGCCCAGTGACTCTGTACCAAGGTGTGGTATCATTAGTGGTATAAAACACAGCCCAGTGACTCTGTATCAGACACAAGGTGTGGTATCATTAGTGGTATAAAACACAGCCCAGTGACTCTGTATTAGACACAAGGTGTGGTATCATTAGTGGTATAAAACACAGCCCAGTGACTCTCTGTATCATTAGTGGTATAAACACAGCCCAGTGACTCACAAGGTGTGGTATCATTAGTGGTATAAACACAGCCCAGTGACTCTGTACCAAGGTGTGGTATCATTAGTGGTATAAAACACAGCCACACAAGGTGTGGTATCATTAGTGGTATAAAACACAGCCCAGTGACTCTGTATTAGACACAAGGTGTGGTATCATTAGTGATATAAAACACAGCCCAGTGACTCTGTACCAAGGTGTGGTATCATTAGTAATATAAAACACAGCCCAGTGACTCTGTATTAGACACAAGGTGTGGTATCATTAGTGGTATAAAACACAGCCCAGTGACTCTGTACCAAGGTGTGGTATCATTAGTGGTATAAAACACAGCCCAGTGACTCTGTACCAAACACAAGGTGTGGTATCATTAGTGATATAAAACACAGCCCAGTGACTCTGTATTAGACACAAGGTGTGGTATCATTAGTGGTATAAAACACAGCCCAGTGACTCTGTATTAGACACAAGGTGTGGTATCATTAGTGGTATAAAACACAGCCCAGTGACTCTGTACCAAGGTGTGGTATCATTAGTGGTATAAAACACAGCCCAGTGACTCTGTATCATTAGACACTCTGTAAGGTGTGGTATCATTAGTGGTATAAAACACAGCCCAGTGACTCTGTACCAAGGTGTGGTATCATTAGTGGTATAAAACACAGCCCAGTGACTCTGTATTAGACACAAGGTGTGGTATCATTAGTGGTATAAAACACAGCCCAGTGACTCTGTACCAAGGTGTGTGGTATCATTAGTATAAAACAAGGTGTGGTATCATTAGTGGTATAAAACACAGCCCAGTGACTCTGTATTAGACACAAGGTGTGGTATCATTAGTGGTATAAAACACAGCCCAGTGACTCTGTATTAGACACAAGGTGTGGTATCATTAGTGGTATAAAACACAGCCCAGTGACTCTGTATTAGACACAAGGTGTGGTATCATTAGTGGTATAAAACACAGCCCAGTGACTCTGTATTAGACACAAGGTGTGGTATCATTAGTGGTATAAAACACAGCCCAGTGACTCTGTATTAGACACAAGGTGTGGTATCATTAGTGGTATAAAACACAGCCCAGTGACTCTGTAGACCAAGGTGTGGTATCATTAGTGGTATAAAACACAGCCCAGTGACTCTGTACCAAGGTGTGTGGTATCACCAGTGACTCTTAGGACACAAGGTGGTATCATTAGGTATAAACACAGCCCAGTGACTCTGTATTAGACACAAGCCCAGTGTGAAGGTGTGGTATCATTAGTGGTATAAAACACAGCCCAGTGACTCTGTATCAGGTGTGGTATCATTAGTGGTATAAAACACAGCCCAGTGACTCTGTATTAGACACAAGGTGTGAGTATCATTAGTGGTATAAAACACAGCCCAGTGACTCTGTAGGTGTGGTATCATTAGTGGTATAAAACACAGCCCAGTGACTCTGTATTAGACACAAGGTGTGGTATCATTAGTGGTATAAAACACAGCTCAGTGACTCTTATTAGACACAAGGTGTGGTATCATTAGTGATATAAAACACAGCCCAGTGACTCTGTATTAGACACACAAGGTGTGGTATCATTAGTGGCAAGTAAAACACAGCCCAGTGACTCTGTATTAGACACAAGGTGTGGTATCATTAGTGGTATAAAACACAGCCCAGTGACTCTGTATTGACACAAGGTGTGGTATCATTAGTGGTATAAAACACAGCCCAGTGACTCTGTACCAAGGTGTGGTATCATTAGTGATATAAAACACAGCCCAGTGACTCTGTATTAGACACAAGGGCGGTGTGGTATCATTAGTGGTATAAACACAGCCCAGTGACTCTGTACACAAGGTGTGGTATCATTAGTGGTATAAAACTTGCCCAGTGACTCTGTATTAGACACAAGGTGTGGTATCATTAGTGGTATAAAACACAGCCCAGTGACTCTGTATTACACAAGTGTGGTATCATTAGTGGTATAAAACACAGCCCAGTGACTCTGTCATTAGTGGTATAAACACAGCCCAGTGACTCTGGTGTGTATCATTAGTGGTATAAAACACAGCCCAGTGACTCTGTATTAGACACAAGGTGTGGTATCATTAGTGGTATAAAACACAGCCCAGTGACTCTGACCAAGGTGGTATCATTAGTATTAGTGACTCTGTACCAAGGTGTGGTATCATTAGTGTATGTAAAACACAGCCTAGTGACTCTGTATTAGACACAAGGTGTATCATTAGTGGTATAATACACAGCCCAGTGACTCTGTATTAGACACAAGGTGTGGTATCATTATGGTATAAAAACACAGCCCAGTGACTCTGTACCAAGGTGTGGTATCATTAGTGGTATAAAACACAGCCCAGTGACTCTGTATTAGACACAAGGTGTGGTATCATTAGTGGTATAAAACACAGCCCAGTGACTCTGTATTAGACACAAGGTGTGGTATCATTAGTGGTATAAAACACAGCCCAGTGACTCTGTATTAGACACAAGGTGTGGTATCATTAGTGGTATAAAACACAGCCCAGTGACTCTGTATTAGACACAAGGTGTGGTATCATTAGTGGTATAAAACACAGCCCAGTGACTCTGTACCAAGGTGTGGTATCATTAGTGGTATAAAACACAGCCCAGTGACTCTGTACCAAGGTGTGGTATCATTAGTGGTATAAAACACAGCCCAGTG